>NC_059225.1:5506348-5806348 GCF_020615455.1 Coregonus clupeaformis | reverse complement strand
TGATCAGCGAGGTGAGGTAGGGGAGAAGGTCACCGGAGATGGTCTGGAGAAGAGAGGAGGGGATGGGGTCAAGCGGGCAGGTTGTTGGGCGGCCTGCAGTCACAAGTCGCAGGATTTTATCTGGAGAGAGAGGGGAGAAAGAAGTCAAAGCATAGGGTAGGGCAGTGTGAGCAGGACCAGCAGTGTCATTAGACTTAACAAACGAGGATCGGATGTCGTCAACCTTCTTTTCAAAGTGGTTGACGAAGTCATCCACAGAGAGGGGGGATTCAGGAGGGAGAAAAATGTGGCAAAGAGTTTCTTAGGGTTAGAGGCAGATGCTTGGAATTTAGAGTGGTAGAAGGTGGCCTTAGCAGCAGAAACAGATGAAGAAAATGTAGAGAGGAGGGAGTGAAAAGATGCCAGGTCGGCAGGGAGTTTAGTTTTCTTCCATTTCCGCTCCGCTGCCCGGAGCTCTGTTCTGTGAGCTCGCAATGAGTCATCAAGCCACGGAGCTGGAGGGGAGGACCGAGCCGGCCGGGAGGATAGGGGACACAGAGAGTCAAAGGATGCAGAAAGGGAGGAGAGGAGGGTTGAGGAGGCAGAATCAGGAGATTGGAGGGAGAAGGATTGAGCAGAGGGAAGAGATGATAGGATGGAAGAGGAGAGAGTAGTGGGAGAGAGAGAGCGAAGGTTGCGGCGGCGCATTACCATCTGTGTAGGGGCAGAGTGAGTAGTGTGGGAGGAGAGCGAGAGAGAAAAGGAAACAAAGTAGTGGTCGGAGACATGGAGGGGAGTTGCAGTGAGATTAGTAGAGGAGCAGCATCTAGTGAAGATGAGGTCAAGCGTATTGCCTGCCTTGTGAGTAGGGGGACGGTGAGAGGGTGAGGTCAAAAGAGGAGAGGAGTGGAAAGAAGGAGGCAGAGAGAAATGAGTCAAATGTGGACATAGGGAGGTTGAAATCCCCCAAAACTGTGAGGGGTGAGCCATCCTCAGGAAAGGAACTTATCAAGGCGTCAAGCTCATTGATGAACTCTCCAAGGGAACCTGGAGGGCGATAGATGACAAGGATATTAAGCTTAAATGGGCTAGTGACTGTGACAGCATGGAATTCAAATGAGGAGATAGACAGATGGGTTAGGGGGAAAAATTGAGAATGTCCACTTGGGAGAGATGAGGATTCCTGTACCACCACCCCTCTGACCAGATGCTCTCGGGGTATGCGAGAACACATGGTCAGACGAGGAGAGAGCAGTAGGAGTAGCAGTGTTTTCAGTGGTAATCCATGTTTCCGTCAGCGCCAGGAAGTCGAGGGACTGGAGGTTGGCATAGGCTGGGATGAAGTCAGCTTTGTTGGCAGCAGAACGGCAGTTCCAGAGGCTGCCTGAGACCTGGAACTCCAGGTGTGGGGTGCGTGCAGGGACCACCAGGTTAGAGAGGCAGCAGCCACGCGGTGTGGTGCGTTTGTGTAGCCTGTGCAGAGAGGAGAGAACAGGGATAGGCAGAGGCATAGTTGACAGGCTGTAGCAAATGGCTACAAAAATGCAGAGGAGATCGGAATGAAATGAGCTAAGCATCTGGGAGAGGAGAGAGCAGGGCCTCCCTCACCAAAAACTTCTACCTCAGAAACTAAAATTGTTTCACTGAACCACCCGAACAAAAACTCTCCCAACTTCCACCTTTAGAAATCAGAATTGTTGTGAACCACAGCGGTTCAATGTTTAAAGGAATAGACTCAACCCACTTTATTCAGCTAGCTAACTATGACACCATAGCTAACTAGCATGATAGCATCCAATAACAATAACACACAGTTTAGCACCAACACTTGGTCACAACAAACCACTAATAGTGTGTTAACTAGCTAACTAGCATGCTAGCATCCAGTAACACACAGTTTAGCACCAACACTTGGTCACAACAAACCACCAATAGTGTGTTAACACACTAAACAGATCATTCGTGTCTGTGTCAAGTTCCTTTCATGACGCAGCAATGATTAAACGTTGGCTAGCTAGGACAAGTATATTGTATTTAGCTACTACAGTACAGTTAGCTGGTCGTGTTGGGTAGCTAGCAATGGCCACTGTGTTGACTTTGTTTGAAGAACGGCTAGCTAGCTAGCTTCGTGCTACACCCGGCACACAATGGCTACTGTGTTGACTCTGACTCTGTTCGAAAAACGGCTAGTTAGCTCGCTCGTGCTACAGCCGGCACGGCCGAAGACACTGCCAACCTACAGTAACTACCCACAACAACCCACGATGCCTAGCTATGACGCCATAGCTAACTAGCATGCTAGCATCCATTAACACACAGTTTAGCACCAATACTTGGTTACAACAAACTGCCAAGAGTGTGTTAACACACTAAACAGATAATTCATGTCCGTGTCTAGTTCCTTTCATAACGGATAACGCAGCAAAAATTAAACGTTGGCTAGCAGCACATTAACATTGGAAACAGCTCTCCACCGTTGCTAAACGTTACCAGTAGCTACCCGCTAGCTAGCTAGCCTCGTGCTTCGATACTAACCTACAATAATTACCTACGGAAACCTACAATAACAACAATACTAACCTACAATAACTACAATACCTAACTACAACTAACTACCTACCTACGATCTAATACATGGTTTAAGCTTTACTCAACACCATATGAGAAGCTTACCTCCTGCTAGAGAAAAACACAACCTCTCCCGATGGCTCTCAGGCAGTTCAGTTCAGCTGGCTCATGTTGACTCCAATGCTTCCCACAGTTGTGTCAAGTTGGCTGGATGTCCTTTGGGTGGTGGACCATTCTTGGTGCACATGGGAAACTGTTGAGCGTGAAAAACCCAACAGCATTGCAGTTCTTGACACACTCAAACCGGTGCGCCTGGCAGCTACTACCATATCCCGTTTTAAAGTTACTTAAATATTTTGTCTTGCCCATTCACCCTCTGAATGGCACACATACACAATCCATGTCCCAATTGTCTCAAGGCTTAGAAATTATTCTTTAACCTGTCTCCTCCCCTTCATCTACACTGATTTAAGTGGATTTAACAAGTGACATCAATAAGGGATCATAGCTTTCACCTGGTTAGTCTATGTAATGGAAAGAGCAGGTGTTCCTAATGTTTTGTACACTCAGTGTATATCCCCAGCTCTGTTTTCAACACAAAGGTATGTTCCATTATTGTTACTTATAATATTTAAGAAAGGGTAGATTGTTGGAAAGTAAAGGTTCTGTTTTTCCTATTTGCAGTTGATCAGCGCTCCATTGCACCAGTAGCCTTGTGGGTTTTCCTCCCCATCCTCCTCCTCCTCCTCTGCGTTGTAGCTGTATCTCTCTGGCTATTATTTTCCAGAGGACCCCTGAGAGAGAGGTAACATTGTACAACTTCAGGACAAACAGTGTACACACACCTTTATTGACAAGTATCATTATGTGCTGCTGCTGTGTCTAAAATTATATTTACAGTGCCTTCAGAAAGTATTCACACCTCTTGATTTGTTCCACATTTTGTTGTTACGGCCTCAATTTAAAATTGATTAAATTGAGATTTTAAAAAAGCAGACATTGAATATCCCTTTGAGCATGGTGGTTATTAATTACACTGTATGAATACACCCAGTCACTACAAAGGTACGGGCGTCCTTCCTAACTCAGTTGCCAGAGAGGAAGGACTCTGCTCAGGGATTTCACCATGAGGCCAATCGTGACTTTAAAACAGTTACAGTTTAATTGCTGTGATGGGAGAAAATGAGGATGGATGAACAACATTGTAGTTACTCCACAATACTAATCTAATTGACAGAGTGAAAATAAGAAAGCCTGCATAGAATAAAATATTCCAAAACATGCATCCTGTTTGCAACAAGGCACTAAAGTAATACTACAAAAATACAAAGTGTTATGTTTGGGTCAAATCCAATACAACACATTACTGAGTATCACTCTCCATATTTTCAAGCATAGTAGTGGCTGCATCATGTTATGGGTATGCTTGTAATCGTTAAGGACTGGGGAGTTTTTCAACAAAACAAAAAAACGGAATGGAGCTAATCACAGGCACAATCCTAAAGGAAAACCTGGTTCAGTCTACTTTTCACCAAACACTGGGAGATGAGTTCACCTTTCAGCAGGACAGTAACCTAAAACCCAAGGCCAAATCTACACTGGAGTTGATTACCAAGAAGACAGTGAATGTGGCCGGGTTACAGTTTTGACTAGCAATGATCAACAGCCAATTTGACAGAGCTTGAAGAATTTTGAAAAAAATGATGGACAAATGAACCCATTTTTTTATTTTATTTTTATTTCACCTTTATTTAACCAGGTAAGCCAGTTGAGAATAAGTTCTCATTTACAACTGCGACCTGGCCAAGATAAAGCAAAGCAGTGCGATTAAAAACAACAACAACACAGTTACATATGGAATAAACAAAAACGTACAGTCAATAACACAATAGAAAATCTATATACAGTGTGTGCAAATGTAGTAAGTTATGGAGGTAAGGCAATAAATAGGCCATAGTGCAAAATAATTACAATTTAGTGTTAACACTGGAGTGATAGATCTGCAGAAGATGATGTGCAAATAGAGATACTGGGGTGCAAATGAGCAAAATAAATAACAATGTAAATAACAATATGGGGATGAGGTAGTTGGGTGGGCTAATTACAGATGGGCTGTGTACAGGTGCAGTGATCGCTAAGGTGCTCTGACAACTGATGCTTAAAGTTAGTGAGGGAGATAAGAGTCTCCAGCTTCAGAGATTTTTGCAGTTCGTTCCAGTCATTTGCAGCAGAGAACTGGAAGGAATGGCGGCCAAAGGAGGTGTTGGCTTTGGGGATGACCAGTGAGATATACCTGATGGAACGCATACCACGGGTGGGTGTTGCTATGGTGACCAATGAGCTAAGATAAGGCGGGGATTTGCCTAGAAGTGATTTATAGATGACCTGGAGCCAGTGGGTTTGGCGACTAATATGTAGTGAGGGCCAGCCAACGAGAGCGTACAGGTCACAATGGTGGGTAGTATATGGGGCTTTGGTGACATAACGGATGGCACTGTGATAGACTACATCCAATTTGCTGAGTAGAGTGTTGTAATGTATTTTGTAAATGACATCGCCGAAGTCAAGGGTCGGTAGGATAGTCAGTTTTACGAGGGCATGTTTAGCAGCATGAGTGAAGGAGGCTTTGTTGCGAAATAGGAAGTCGATTCTAGATTTAACTTTGGATTGGAGATGCTTAATGTGAGTCTGGAAAGAGAGTTTACGGTCTAACCAGACACCTAGGTATTTGTAGTTGTCCACATATTCTAAGTCAGACCCGCCGAGAGTAGTGATTCTAGTCGGGCGGGCAGGTGCAAGCAGCGTTCGATTGAAGAGCATGCATTTAGTTTTACTAGCGTTTAAGAGCAGTTGGAGGCTACGGAAGGAGTGTTGTATGGCATTGAAGCTCGTTTGGAGGTTTGTTAACACAGTGTCTAATGAAGGGCCAGATGTATACAAAATGGTGTCCTCTGCGTAGAGGTGGATCTGAGAGTCACCAGCAGCAAGAGCGACATCATTGATATACACAGAGAATAGAGTCGGCCCGAGAATTGAACCCTGTGGCACTCCCATAGAGACTGCCAGAGGTCCAGACAACAGGCCCTCCGATTTGACACATTGGCAAGTTGCAGTGGAGAGTGCAGTGGCAAGTTGCTTTGGAGAGTGCAGAGCTGGTGGCCGGGGTAGGGGTAGCCAGGTGGAAAGCATGGCCAGCCGTAGCAAAATGCTTATTGAAATTCTCGATTATCGTAGATTTATCGGTGGTTACAGTGTTTCCTAGCCTCAGTGCAGTGGGCAGCTGGGAGGAGGTGCTCTTATTCTCCATGGACTTTACAGTGTCCCAAAACCTTTTGGAGTTAGTGCTACAGAATGCACATTTCTGTTTGAAAAAGCTAGCCTTTGCTTTCCTAACTGATTGTGTATATTGGTTCCTGACTTCCCTGAAAAGTTGCATATCGCGGGGGCTGTTTGATGCTAATGCAGTACGCCACAGGATGTTTTTGTGCTGGTCAAGGGCAGTCAAGTCTGGGGTGAACCAGGGGCTATATCTGTTCTTAGTTCTGACTTTTTTGAATGGGGCATGCTTATTTAAGATGGAGAGGAAAGCACTTTTGAAGAACATCCAGGCATCCTCTACTGACGGAATGAGGTCAATATCCATCCAGGATACCTGGGCCAGGTCAATTACAAAGGCCTGCTCGCTGAAGTGTTTTAGGGAGCGTTTGACAGTGATGAGGGGTGGTCGTTTGACCGCGGACCCATTACGGACACAGGCAATGAGGCAATGATCGCTGAGATCCTGGTTGAAGACAGCGGAGGTGTATTTAGAGGGTAAATTAGTCAGGATGATATCTATGAGGGTGCCCATTTTACGGATTTAGGGTTGTACCTGGTAGGTTCCTTGATAATTTGTGTGAGATTGCGGGCATCTAGGTTAAATTGTAGGACGGCTGGGGTGTTTAGCATATCCCAGTTTAGGTCACCAAGCAGTACGAACTCTGAGGATAGATGGGGGGCAAGCAATTCACATATGGTGTCCAGGGCACAGCTCGGGGCTGAGGGGGGTCTGTAGCAAGCGGCAACAGTGAGAGACTTATTTCTGGAAAGGTGGATTTTTAGAAGTAGAAGCTCTGTTTGGGCACAGACCTGGATAGTATGATAGAGCTCTGCAGGCTATCTCTACAGTAGATTGCAACTCCGCCCCCTTTGGCAGTTCTATCTAGATGAAAAATGTTGTAGTCCGGGATGGAAATGTCTGAATTATTGGTGGCCTTCCTAAGCCAGGATTCAGACACTGCCAGAACATCAGGTTTGGCGGAGTGTGCTAACGCAGTGTGCTAACGCAGTGAATAACTCAAACTTAGGGAGGAGGCTTCTGATGTTAACTTGCAAGAAACCAAACCTTTTACAGTTACAGAAGTCAACAAATGATAGTGCCTGGGGATTAGGAGTGATACTGGGGGCTACAGGGCCTGGGTTAACCTCTACATCACCAGAGGAACAGAGGAGGAATAGAATAAGGATACGGCTAAAGGCTTTAAGAACTGGTCTTCTAGTGCGTTGGGTACAGAGAAGAAAAGGGGCAGATTTCCGGGAGTTGTAGAATAGATTCAGGGCATTATGTACAGACAAGGATATGGAAGGATATGAGTACAGTGGAGGTACACCTAAGCATTTGGTAACGATGAAAGAGAGCATCACTGGAGGCACCGATTGAGCCGGTCTCCGCGTGTGTGGGGTGTGGGACAAAGGAGCTGTCTGAGGCAGGTTGAGCGGGACTGGGAGTTCTACATTGAAATTGTACAATAAGAACTAACCCAAACAGCAATAGGCAAGGCAGATTGGCGACGAAAGTTTGGGCTGAGGCTAAACAGATAAACAGGATGGGCTATCTTGTAAAGGAACTGTCCAGCAGGCATCAGCTGTGTAGCTGAGTTATCATAAAGTCCAGTGAACAGCAATAGGTGAGTCCGGGAGCAGTTTGTAGGCTGCTACAGCACAGGCGAGCAGGAGGCACGGCTGTTGATTGCGTGTGCTAGCGGGCCGGGGCTAGCAGATGGATCTTCGTGGTCGTCGCAACGGGAAGCCTGATGAAACCACATTAGACGATTACGTCGGCAGACCAGTCGTGATGGATCGGCGGGGCTCTGTGTCGACACTAGGAGGTCCCGTCCGGTTGACAGAGAGGTAGATAGCTGGGAGATGGGCCTGGCTCGAGGCTAGCTCAAGGCTAACTGGTGTGTCGGGACAGTGGTGATTAGCCAACAACAGCCATTCGGTTGCAGCTAGCTAGTTGCGATGATCCAGTTTTAAGGTCCAGTGATTCCGGCAGAAAATCTCATATGCTCTGGGTCGATAGCATGCTGTGCAGACCATAAAGACTCACAGCTGTAATCGCTGCCAAAGGTGCTTCTACAAAGTATTGATTCAGGGGTGTGTATACTTATTTAAATGAGAGATTTCTGTATTTCATTTTCAATAGATTTGCAAAGATTTCTACTAATATGTTTTCAATTTGTCATAATGGGGTATTGTGTATAGATGGGTAATACAAAAATCTGTTGAATCCATTTTGAATTCAGGCTGTAACAAAACAAAATGTGTTATAAGTCAAGGGGTATGAATACTTTCTGAAGGCACTATGTATTTTTCTGCAGAGCCATGGCACTGTTTTTTTGTAGAGGAGAGACCAGCCAAAACCAAGGAAAGGTAAGCCGTAAAGAACTCCAGGATTCTCCAGCTTCTGAGTCCGTTGAGGTTGAGAAACAGAAAGGTGCAGTTTGATAAGGTTTATGTTGACTGGATAACATGAGGGGTTTCTCGATGTTAAAAACAGGGCCATGTATTTTCTGTGCTCTTGCAATTTCTATGTTTACATGTTCTAACTAGCATCTAAACTGTTTAGAAGTCCACAGCACACTACAGTACACAAGTGTGAAGGTGATTTCTATGGGGCGTTATATGTTTTTCTATGGGGCGTTATATGTTTTTCTATGGTCTTGACTGTTTATGTTAACATTTTCAGACAGTTTTGTTAAAGACTTGTTTGTAATGGTAAAACTGTACCTCGACATCTGAGTTTGTATTAGGCATAAGAGGATACAGCATTAATCATTTGAATGATAAAAATTCCTCAAGCAAGTTTAAGTATCACTGTATTTGTGTAGGATTATTATGTCATACAATATTATGTTGGAATGTAGCAATTCCTTTTGTATTAAATAGCTACATGGTTTGACCATTTGAGGGCACCATTTCCTTCATTTCTAGTGCAAAGGATTTTTTGCATTGACCCGTTGGAACTGTACTATATAGTATACCGTATGTGCTTGTGGCAATATTACTGGCTTAAGTCTGACAGATCTATGCAACAATCTTAAATGGGAACTATTTAAAACACGAGCTCAAAAAAACATTTTCTTCCCATCTCCAAATATAATTTCATTAGAGGCTGACAAAGAACTACTCTGGAGTGCCTTACAAAAGAGATAATAATAATCTGTTTTAAGCTCCTAATTTGAATAGCAACAATACTGTAACACATAACTAACAATACTGTCAATTAAAAGACACATTTCACTAGTCTTAATACTAAAGAGTGGGGAGGCAGTAGTGTGGCTATTTATAGCCTAGTCCTGGTCAATTGTGCCTCTCCTTGCTCCTATTGATAGAGACAGTTGTCCCTTGCCATCAGTGACCAAAAGGCTTGATTTTTAAACCAGACCACCACCTGCTACTCACAATTGACCAATCAGCAGGGTTGAAGTTTGGTAAATTTTTTCTTTGGGATGGAGGGTTCCTCTTTTATTCACTGAAATGTGTCAATTGGAAAATAGTTAGGTATGGAGGACTGAAGGGCTTTAGTCCACAAACGGTTGAAATGTTCTCTCAACCCATTTAAACTGAAATCTGTGTTGCACAGGATGCTTGTTCTGATGCTATTGCTATTTTAATATGAGGCTCCGTACTGGCCTTAATAATTCTGTGACTCTTAGTTGTAGGTACTGGCTGGCAATCTTCAGGGGTGAGTCTTAGGCTGTGGAGTGCAGGGACACTTTCGAAATCCTTCCATTCTCTGTCGCCAAGTCCAAGGCCTGTACTCTGACATTTTGCTGTCCCCTTTTGAGGAAAAGGCTACATATTCACTAAGGAGCAATCTCCCACGGCACAATGGTTTATTGGAATTCTCAGTGTTCATGGGGGACACCCGTGGACAACGCACAGCACCTGTCTGTCCCTGTCAATTATCCCATACCACATTTGTCCTTTTGCACTCCTAACTCAAGGGCTGGATATTTAAGTGCTGAACACTATATATTCTATTGTTGCCATCAGTGCCCGAGAAGTAAACATTGAGAAAGCAATTCCTTTGTAATCCATTCAACGCTGAAAGCTGGCGTCTTCCATTGCAAGAATGTTTTAATTACATTCTGAAGTGGAGACGAGGCAGTGTTTAGGAATTGTTGTTGTTGGAAGTTGTATTTTTAGGGCCCCTCTTTCCTTGACAGGTGTTTTTGACAGCACTCAAGGATGATCAGTTGAAAGCTTGCGCTCAACTAGTATTTACTATGGGAGGGTAGTCTTTGGCTGGCAAACTGGAAGATGTTTATTTAAAAAAATTCAGAGTGCATTTCATTGACAGTGGTCAAGCATTTCTTTATAGTTTTTGTTATTTATTTAAATGTATTTTAAGGGCAAATTGATACAATATATGAGGATTAGCAGTGTGTCGATGTACAAAGACAGAGATACTAATTTGAAGTGTCAATTAGCAAAGTCAACATATTTCAAATAGTTGTAGGAAGGACTTAAATCTTCAGGAAATATGAAAAGATTATACACAGCTTTGGTGTTCTTCCAAAGGATATTTTATATATTGTAATGATGTGCTTTGCTCTTGGATGTGCTCATCTGTAAGCTCTGTAAGTCATAGTGGAAAAATTAGTTTTCTAGATTAATGTACTTCAGTCAAGATGAGGTGGTTATGACGTATTGTCATAAGTGAGGTGCCCCAATTACGTTGTCTGGTGTTCGGATTCTAACAATGAAGTGCTACTTTAACTGGCAACAAGCATTTCAATGGTCTACAATGAAGGAAAAAAGTATTTGATCCCCTGCTGATTTTGTATGTTTGCCCACTGACAAAGAAATGATCAGTCTATCATTTTAATGGTAGGTTTATTTGAACAGTGAGAGACAGAATAACAACAACAAAATCCAGAAAAACGCATGTCAAAAGTGTTATAAATTGATTTGCATTTTAATGAGGGAAATAAGTATTTGACCCCTCTCAATCAGAAAAATTTCTGGCTCCCAGGTGTCTTTTATACAGGTAACGAGCTGAGATTAGGAGCACACTCTTAAAGGGAGTGCTCCTAATCTCAGTTCGTTACCTGTATAAAAGACACCTGTCCACAGAAGCAATCAATCAATCAGATTCCAAACTCTCTACCATGGCCAAGAGCTCTCCAAGTATGCCATCGCCAAGCAGCTTGGTGAGAAGGTGACAACAGTTGGTGCGATTATTTGCAAATGGAAGAAACACAAAAGAACGGTCAATCTCCCTGGGCCTGGGGCTCCATGCAAGATCTCACCTCGTGGAGTTGCAATGATCATGAGAGCGGTGAGGAATCAGCCCAGAACTACACGGGAGGATCTTGTCAATGATCTCAAGGCAGCTGGGACCATAGTCACCAAGAAAACAATTGGTAACACACTACGCCGTGAAGGACTGAAATCCTGCAGCGCCCGCAAGGTCCCCCTGCTCAAGAAAGCACATATACAGGGCCGTCTGAAGTTTGCCAATGAACATCTGAACGATTCAGAGGAGAACTGGGTGAAAGCGTTGTGGTCAGATGAGACCAAAATGGAGCTATTTGGCATCAACTCAACTCGCCGTGTTTGGAGGAGGAGGAATGCTGCCTATGACCCAAGAACACCATCCCCACCGTCAAACATGGAGGTGGAAACATTATGCTTTGGGGGTGTTTTTCTGCTAAGGAGACAGGACAACTTCACCGCAACAAAGGGACGATGGACAGGCCCATGTACCGCCAAATCTTGGGTGAGAACCTCCTTCCCTCAGCCAGGGCATTGAAAATGGGTCGTGGATGGGTATTTCAGCATGACAATGACCCAAAACACATGGCCAAGGCAACAAAGGTGTGGCTCAAGAAGAGGCACATTAAGGTCCTGGAGTGGCCTAGCCAGTCTCCAGACCTTAATCCCATAGAAAATCTGTGGAGGGAGCTGAAGGTTCGAGTTGCCAAACATCAGGCTCGAAACCTTAATGACTTGGAGAAGATCTGCAAAAAGGAGTGGGACAAAATCCCTCCTGAGATGTGTGCAAACCTGGTGGCCAACTACAAGAAACGTCTGACCTCTGTGATTGCCAACAAGGGTTTTGCCACCAAGTACTAAGTCATGTTGTGCAGAGGGGTCAAATACTTATTTCCCTCATTAAAATGCAAATCAATTTATAACATTTTTGACATGCGTTTTTCTGGATTTGTTTGTTGTTATTCTGTCTCCCACTGTTCAAATAAACCTACCATTAAAATGATAGACTGATCATGTCTTTGTCAGTGGGCAAACGTACAAAATCAGCAGGGGATCAAATACTTTTTTCCCTCACTGTATCTTTGGTGGATGACCCAAATATGTGCTTGATGACAGCTTTGCACACTCTTGGCATTCTCTCAACCAGCTTCATGAGGTAGTCACCTGGAATGCATTTCAATTAACAGGTGTGCCTTGTTAAAAGTTCTTTTGTGGAATTTCTTTCCTTCTTAATGCGTTTGAGCCAATCAGTTGTGTTGTGACAAGGTAGGGGTGGTATACAGAAGATAGCCCTATTTGGTAAAAGACGAAGTCCATATTATGGCAAGAACAGCTCAAATAAGCAAAGAGAAATGACAGTACATCATTATTTAAATCTGGAATATTTCAATAACTTTTAAAGTTTCTTCAAGTGCAGTCGCAAAAAAACATCAAGCGCTATGATGAAACGCCACAGGAAAGGAAGACCCAGAGTTACCTCTGCTGCAGAGGATAAGTTCATTAGAGTTACCGGCCTCAGAAATTGCAGCCCAAATAAATGCTTCACAGAATTCAAGTAACAGACACATCCCAACATCAACTGTTCAGAGGAGACTGCGTGAATCAGGCCTTCATGGTCGAATTGCTGAAAAGAAACCACTACTATAGGACAGTAATAAGAAGAAGAGGCTTGCTTGGGCCAAGAAACACAAGCAATACCATTAGACCGGTGGAAATCTGTCCTTTCGTCTGATGAGTCCAAATTTGAGATTTTTGGTTCCAACCGACGTGACTTTGTGAGACGCAGAGTAGGTGAACGGATGATCTATGCATGTGTGGTTCCCACCGTGAAGCATGGAGGTGTGATGGTGTGGGGGTGCTTTGCTGGTGACACTGTCTGTGATTTATTTAGAATTCAAGGCACACTTAACCAGCATGGCTACCACAGCATTCTGCAGCGATACGCCATCCCATCTGGTTTGCGCTTAGTGGCACTATCATTTGTTTTTACAACAGGACAATGACCCAACATACCTCCAGGCTGTGTAAGGGCTATTTGACCAAGAAGGAGAGTGATGGAGTGCTGCATCAGATGAGGCCTCCACAACCCCCCGACCTCAAGTTCGATTCCCACGGGGGGCCAGTATGAAAATAAATAAATAATAATAATAATAATGTATGCACTCACTAACTGTAAGTCGCTCTGGATAAGAGCATCTGCTAAATGACTGAAATGTAAATGTAAAACCCTTGAATGAGTAGGTGTGTCCAAACTTTTGACTGACACTGTATATTTATAGATATAGTGACTATTCATTATATATTTATTGATATAGTGACCATTCATTATGTTTATTGATATAGTGACCATTCATTATATATTTATTGATATAGTGACCATTCATTATGTTTATTGATATAGTGACCATTCATTATATATTTATTGATATAGTGACCATTCATTATATATTTATTGATATAGTGACCATTATATATTTATTGATATAGTGACCATTCATTATATATTTATTTATATAGTGACTATTCATGATATATTTATTGATATAGTGACCATTATATATTTATTGATATAGTGACCATTCATTATATATTTATTTATATAGTGACCATTATATATTTATTGATAGTGACCATTCCACCATTTAAAATATTATTCTTCACTCTTCTAAACTCAAATTAGGACACTTAATCTCTTAGATTATTTGATCACTGTGACTTTTTTTTATGGGTGTATTTACCATGTACTTTTTCTCCATCTTGATGACCAAGTGTATAAATAACCCCATAGTATATGAGTAAGAACTTCACTTGATGCCTCCAACAATCATGCTGTGAGCATGAGGCATACATTTGATTTTGGGCTTGAAGGAGAGCACAGGTTTGAGTGGCATCTGAGTGCATCTGTTGTGCGTCTGAAATAGGGCACTTAGAAAGGAATGATGGGGAGAGTCTGGGGTCGGGGTTCAGGGGAGGGGGCAGACTTGTTGAAGGAGAAAATAGACTCCATTCCATCTGTCTGAACATCTCTGCTAGACAATGGGGTTTGGTCACATGATCAGGGTAAACCTTTTAAAGAGCCCAAGCAGCCGCGCCAGAAAGTTCACTTCACTTTGCCTCTTGACTGTTGGGATACCAGCTGGTCTCTGTGTGTGTCTCTCCGCAGTTCTTTCTTCCTTGACTTCAGAGGCAGGCTTAACATCATGTCTGACACAGAGGATATTGTGGAATACGAGCAGGAGGAGGAGGAGGAGGAGGAGGAGGAGGAGGTGAACGAGGAGGAGGAAGTAGAGGAGGCACCTGAGGTGGAAGAGGAGGCTGAAGAAGAGCAGGAGGAGGACGAGGAGGATGAGGAGGAGAGGGAACACGTGGAGGGGAGCGAGGGGGAGAACAAGCCACGGACCAAGTACATTACCAACATCGCTCCTCCCAAGCTGCCCGACGGCGAGAAGGTAGACTTTGATGACCTCCACCGCAAGAGGCTGGAGAAGGACTTCAATGACCTGCAGAGCCTGATCGAGATGCACTTCTCCAGCCGCCAGAAAGAGGAGGAGGAGCTTGTGGCCCTCCGCAACCGCATCGAGTGCCGCCGTGCCGACCGTGCCGAGCAGCAGCGTGTGCGCACCGAACAGAACATTGAGCGCCAGGCCCGTCTTGCTGAGGAGCGGACCCGCCGGGAAGAGGAGGCCAAGCTCCGCGCCGAGGAGGATGCCAGGAAGAAGAAGGTCTTCTCCAACAAGGCGTTCGGCGGCTACATACAGAAGGGGGACGTGAAGAAGTGCAAGAAGCTGACGGGGCGCGAGAAGAAAACCAAGGCTCTGTTGGAACGCCGCAAGCCCCTCAACATCGACCACCTCAACCAGGAGAGGCTGGCGGAGAAGTCCCGTGAGCTCTGGCAGTGGCTGCGCCAGCTGCACGCTGAGAAGTTTGACCTGGCCGAGAAGCTGAAGAGGCAGAAGTACGACGTGAACGTGCTGCGGAACCGCGTCAGCGACCACCAGAGGGGCTCCAAGGTGGCCAAGGCAACCCGCGGGGCGAAGAAGTTACGTTAGTCACACAGCAACGACCCCAACATTATCAGATTAGTCTAGCTGTCTTTGGACCGTTTTAGGTACAACCACCTGCTTCTGCTTTATCATATTTACTGAGGATTGGGTATAGGCCTGCTTGTTTTTTTCTTTGTTTATTTGGGGGGGGGGTCTACAGTATAAAGTTAGCTAAGCAGGTCTGTAACTGATCAGCCTACATAATGTATTTACAGGTTTTGCACCGACTGTAACTTCCTTTGTTGACTATGTTTCACAAGGTATATGATTACTGATATCGTATTCACAGATCAGTTTTGATTGATTCTAATAAAATGTGTGAATGTTTGGTGCAGTTCTGGTTGTTATTCTACCTAAGCATGCTTTGTAGCTGGTTAGTTAAATTCCTCTCTTTCTACTGTGAGGGTTACTGAAACAGTCATATGCAAGACATCTTGCCAAAGGATAGTGTACTACATTGCAAAATGTTTTTTTTTTACATTAACATGCACATCATGAATGTTTATTTGTTTGTCTTGGTCCATTTCTGAGGGTTGAAACGTGGCTCGTGCCAGACAGGTGCGGCACAGATGGAACCATAAAGAGCTAATTGAGTCTCTGCCATGCTGAGGATGGGGGATGCAGTTGTATTGACCTACATCGTCTTGGCCAGAAGGAGTTAACTATGGGTTAAAGGAGCCCACCATAGAAATATATCAAATTCCTATAAGGGGTATCCCAATTCAAGTCAATGTTGTCAAGTGGCTGTTGGGTGGACTGGCGGCCATATTGGGTGTACCCATAATCCAGAATTCTATTTCGATGAAGCACACCATCTTAACTGACCCTCTGGGTGATAGATGGCATTCCATTGATGGGTGTTTATAGTCAGGCATCTCAGGGGCCATCCACCTTCAATCAACAGGAGATAGAATGGATGTATCTATGGTACTCAATGGCAATGATGTACTGTAGATAATACATATCAATCCATTATATGAGGCGGTATAATTTACTCAACCAATTTTAGTGCTAAACAGTATTAACAAACATATTATCAGCTGTACTTGCATTACTGAGAAGTTATTTAGCTGGAGTTGCATCATGTGGTGGCTGTATTGTACATCCTGGAGACAGTAGTCTGGACAATCACTAGAGGGCGCTAAGTGACCAGTTTACAGTTGAACGTGTGAATATACCTTTTCTTTACACAGTCTATAGAATGCATAACTTGGCACTCATTGACATAATAAGTACTGTGCATACCTCATCCATAAGAGGTTTACTCCCCTCCCATGTTCCTCTACCTTTGTGAACCCTTTTCTCTGTGCTTCACAATTACCTGCTTCTACTGGTAATACTTCCTCCAACTTCTGAACTATTCTGAAAAACAATCAAATTGTCACTTGGCAACAACAAATCAATGAACTGAAATGAAAAAAGCTGTGTCATAATAACAGGGAATGCAATAGGGGACAATATTTCTGCCGTGCGGTTTTGATTGTCGTTTAGGCTGGCCTCACTATTTCAGAGAGCAGCTTGTAACCATGCTTGTAAGCCTTCCAGGCGTTGCTACATGCCAACAGGTTTCCATAGAGACTATGCGTTAGGCCAAATCTGCAATCAGGCCCCCCCACTGGGCTGAAAGGGCTAGAAGTTGATATTGATGGAAGTGTAGAAACGTCTCGACTGACTACAGCTCAGACAGCATCAGTTCAGAGGGAGTTGATCTACTTACTAGATTCAGTTTGAGTTAGTCTCTGCATCAGCAAGCAGGTCCATGTGGGGATGTGTGTGAGCATTGAATTCATGGAATGAAAATCCCTTGTCGCCGAATTTTGTTATGTTTTATGATGATTTATAGGTGCTTTGTTCAGGTTAAAGCATTATGCATATAGTATTTGTGTTCAACTGACAAGCTGTAACTGCTAATTATGTGTACACTATAGTAATTTATCTCCGCCCACTATGGATAATGAGAAATGAAATGTACTGTCTTATACACTAACTCAGGAATTATTCTCACATCAACTGACAGAATGACAAATGGTTCCCAATCAAAAGTTTGCATGCTTGTTCAAGAGCAGCTTCAAAACAATATAGCTATAACCAGAGCTATTCTGCATCAATTAGCATTTCAAATCCTAAAATGTTCCTGTTAGTGTGTTGGGATGCACTCTTGAAACGTGAACCTGTTTCTGTGATTAGAGGCTAGATCTGTATGTGCGTGTGTGCAAGCATACGTGTGTGTGTGTGTGTGTGTGTGTGTGTGCGTGAGTGTGTGTGAGGGGCTACAGCAGCTGTAGTGTCGGGGGGGTCGTCTGCTCATTATTGCCCAATGGAGGCCATACGACAGTGACAGACAGCTGTCACTCTCTCACACACACACACACACAACACCACACACACATATACAACACACCGTCCTTGCTATAAGGCAGGGCTATCTCGTTTTGTGTTGCAGGTTTTGCATGCTGCCTTTAAATTATTATCATTGTCAGTAATGGAAAGAGGCCTTTAATTGGTTAAATGGAGTTAAGATTAGATAGCCTGTGAGTAATTACTGAGAGAGAAATAACGCTAAGAATCTGCTCCTGAGGTTTGGGAGCTAGCGCTAAATATCTGATGAAGCGTTTTGTTTGCAAATTGCAACTTTCCGTTGGTTAAACAACTTAGGATAACACAGAACATTGCAATCTATACCGATGTTTCTGTCAAGCTAAGTGTGAATAACAACCACTAAGTGCAATAGAAGAGGCCAATGTCTGTTTGTGTCCTCTGGTGAAAAAGGTAAAGTGAGGAAAGCGTCTGAGATCGTCAGGGTTACCCACCGTATTTCAGTCACAAAGTATTACGTGCTGTGCCAGTCACACAGCCTATGTGTTATTGCTTCTGTGACTCAACCGTTATTTCAAGGGGAATGTGATACATACTATCCCTGGTAAACAAAAGGACACAGAGGCGGGCCTATAGTAATTGTAAGAGTAAGTAGCCTCATTGATTCAAAATGGACAGAGGTTGAAACGCAGGTGAAGGAGAGAAACTTCAAACATCTTGTGATCACAGTATGTGTCTGAGCTATGCCCTCTATCATTTGCCATTTATAAGTCTGTCTTTTGATCTCTATGGAGACCCAACAACCACTGAACGGTGGGCTGAATCCATTATGGAGCCACTCTTTACAGTGGATTTAGAGAGACACACATTTTCTCGAGTTGAACCCAAATCAAATAACCTGTATTTGAAGTAATCATTAGGTTGCTTAGATTAGAAATCCTCAATAAAGGCTTGATTTGAGCCCACTAGTTGCTATTAGGAGAACCACAGGGAGGCACTGATGTAACAATCTTATCTGGCTAATTGTATTTGCTAGATTATTGTGACTAATTAGGAGACTTGGGAGGTAGATATATGGGGTTGGGTTGTTATCTGGATGTAAGGTTTATTGTAGTAACACGAAATATAGGATAGGTGGATACTTTCTGTATCTAGTGCCTTGTAATCCAATCGCACACATACACACACACACACATACACGATGGTACATTATACACACACAGACAGAGATGGTGCAGTGACACAAACAACATGTGCCAGAGGGAAAATATCAGAGCTGCTTCTCTCTAGCCTGTGGATAAATTAGTCTGCCCAGGAGACAGTGCCATTAGGACTTATCTCTACCCAGCTCCAAATTGAGGTGGGACCTGCTACTAGCCAGTGGTATGAAGAAGATTTAGCCCCTCCGACAGGGACATTCATCTCGACACCTCCCCAGTCTCCACTGAGTTTACAGGCTCTGATCCCGCTGGCCATTTAAAGAGCCTGTGTCACTCCTCCAGCATGCATACCATTAGGACCACTTCCCCACCTCATCATAGGCCTTTAAGAGGACATTCAAGTGGAGTGTTAGCGGGCTTTGTATTGCAGATGGTGAAAATAATGGACTGCTATCATTCAATCAAGCAAACAGTGAGGGTTTATAATGTGCATGATGATAGGGGAGATCTCGTGTGTGTACCCAATCTATGATGGATATTCCCTGTGAACTTTATGTGAAATCTCTAACTGCTTTAATACAGTACTTAGTTCTCCATGAGTCTCAATTTAAGTGCACAAATGAGGGGCACTTAAGTGGCAAAATAAACAGATGCACAGTACATTCTGTGCCAGAGATTCTGAATAGAGCATTTTTTAGTTAAGCTCATTCATTAAGGCAGAGCCCTAAAACCTCAGAGGATGTACTGCACTTTGTTTTGTTGCATTGCTGGGATTGTTGCATTATTACATTGTTTCTACTTTCATAGATATGTATGTGTTTGTAGCAGAGGGGGCTGGTGGGAGGAGCTATAGGAGGATGGGCTCATTATAATGTCTGGAATGGAATCAATGGAACAGAGTCAAACACATTGTTTCCATGTTTCCGTGTTTGGTACCATTCCATTGATTCCATTCCAGCCATTACAATGAGCCCGTCCTCCTATAGCTCCTCTGGTTTGTGTGTGTGTGTGTGCCCTGGCATGTGGGGGTACGCTAAATATAAACAAATTCCATTACCTAACAGCTGAGCCCACTGACATACTGTAGGACACAGGGCCAATGGATGACTCATCGCTTAAGAGGAGTGGGAGTCTGGAAGCTCATTCATAGAAAATACAGCTCCACTATAATACTGGCTGTCTGAAATCAGCTGTCTGCTAGCCTAGCGCAGGGGTTAATGGAACAAGTCAGGGCTAACACAGCCCACTGACCTGGCTGCCTCGTCAATGAATGGACCCCTATGTAGGGAAGCGGTTAGAACACTGGGGTGAAGAGGACTCAAGGGGATTTGCTCAGGAATAGCAACCAGTTGTATAAATTATTTAAAAAATATCTATATCTTGTGGTATGCAGGGTACGGCTTGTGGCTGTTATGTGTCATGCTAAAGTGGCATTTAGAAATAGTTTAGGCATATTATTTTTCCTTTAGGGAATAATTGCTATCCGTTGACTACTCATTGTTAGCTAAGCCCAGTAGGTAGTGTGTGGATACATTGGAATCTTTTGTTTTTCTGCATGCTTGTGGTGTTTTCGTGATGCTTAGACATTTTCCCGGCACACCTGTTGCTGCGGACGTTTGTGGATAAGTGAGCTGCCGGGAGGTGGGCTGTAATTCTCTGTGACTCGATGGGCAGCTGCATTAAGAGTCACGCTCATGTCCTCCCACCGTGTCCTCGCTCTGTCTCTCCCGTGATTTACGCCGCCTTCTCCGCACGGCATGTAAATCAACCCAACAAGTGGAGCGCTCTGATCCCAGCTCCATCCTGTTATTATCACTTGCTGGGACTCAGAGCCGGTGGCAGGAGTGTACCACCAAACTGTGCTTGTTTTGCTGGTTATACCATAGTGATGGCCGTGAAGGCTCAGGTTTCCATTTTAAATGACAGAAAGAGAAGAGGCCTACCACTTCCCTTAATTACTATTCTCAGACACATTCTCAGACAGGCTTTAGTGAAGCAGTGACTGTGAGACAGGGGAACAGGATAGCTCAGGCACACGGATACACAGAATACCAGCCAGGTGGCGTTGTGTCTTTCCCTTGGCTGATGAGGTCTCCAGAGAGAAGCATGTGTACGTCACGGCCAAAACACTGTTCAGAGCGAACAAGCGTTGAATCATGTCTTTGGAGTCGCACATTATGACCTATACTGCAGCTAGCTTGATAAATTTGAGGAAGATATTAGTTTTTTCTATTTAAAATGTTCTTAATTGTTTCTGGTAATTAGTTTGGGTTCTCGAATGGAGGCCCTGTTAACCACAGGATGCCATTTGATCCCAGACCCCCGATCCCCATGTACACAACTCAGGAGAATATCATAATTAATAACAACCGCGTTCAGTGCATAATCAACTATAAAATGTTCTGCCAGTTTCTGTTGCTGTCTCCAAATGCCCATACGTGGCACCCTGCTGAGATCTGAGCAGCTCTCATTCTGAAGACGTGTAGTTCAGAATCCCCATCGCTGGAGTAAACATGAATTAACATGTTTTTCATGGGACTGGATGTGCGTGTCAAAGCAAATCAATGCGGTGGGAAGTGTAATGAAAGTTGATTTCAGTGAGCTCTTGTCCGCGGGGTAAAACGTCTATTTTGGGCCACTTATATCAATACGTTTGCCTCAGCCTTAGTCCTCTTTGTATGATGCTCAAACAACAAGCGTCACAACCTTTCATCTTTCCTCCCTGTGATTGTGATAGCTGGTGGAAGAAAAGGGTTTCAACAGCCATGGTTGACACTGACAGCTCCATAGGCCCCCTCTGTTATGTTTTTTCTTGTTGCTTTCATCCACTGGATGATATATATACATATATATTCAAATTCAGTCAAATGTAAATTGAGAAATACAAAAAGAACAATCAAATCTTTGTCAAAGCTTATTTCAAAGATCTGTTGACACCAATACCAGTATTAGCTATAACTGAGTGGGGGCAGTAGCTATATTTTTTAAATAGTTATAACCATACAAATACAAGATTGAAGCAATTACTGTCCAAAAACAAGATAATATAATGAATAAAGGTCAAATAAGAAGTTAATAACAGGTTAATTCTTTAATCCTTGACTTCGGTCCTCCTCCTTAACCACTACCTTTCACCACCACCTTATCATCAGGCCAAGCAGCCTCTTTCCACAGATATGAGAGTAGTGTTAATAGGAAATCAATACTGTGTGTTCTAGATGAGCTGCAATCCAGGGGAAATCTCTCAGCAGATAACAGCAATGTGTCTGTCTTTCCTACTGATGAGCCTGTGTCAGCCAGTCTGAATATTATATATACAGTGCCTTCAGAAAGTTTCATACACCTTGACTTATTCCACATTTTGTTACAGCCTGAATTTAAAATGGATTAAATATTTAAAAAATCTCACACACAATACCCCATAATGACAAAGAGAAAACATGTTTTTAGAATGTTTTTGAAAATTAAATACAGAAATAGCTCATTTACATAAGTATTCACACCCCTAAGTCAATACTTCGTAGAAGCACCTTTGGCAGCGATTACAGCTCTGAGTCTTTCTGGGTAAGTCTTAAAGAGGTTTCCACACCTGGATTGTGCAACATTTGCCCATTATTATTTTCAAAATTCATTTTCAGGTCTTGCCATAGATTTTCAAGTAGACTTAAATGAAAACTGTAACTCCACCACTTGGGAACATTCACTGTCTTCTTGGTAAGCAACTCCAGTTTAGATTTGGCCTTGTCTTTTAGGTTATTGTCCTGCTGAAAGGTGAATTCATCTCCCAGTGTCTGGTGGAAAGCAGACTGAACCAGGTTTTTCTCTAGGATTTTGCCTGTGCTTAGCTCAATTCCATTTCTTTTTTATCCTGAAAAACTCCCCAGTCCTTAACGAAACCCATAACATGATGCAGCCATCACTGTGCTTGAAAATAAAGAGAGTGGTACTCAGTAATGTGTTGTAATGGATTTGCCCCAAACATAACACTTTGTATTCAGGACAAAAAGTGAATTGCTGTATTTCTTTAGTGCCTTGTTGCAAACAGGATGCATGTTTTGGAATATTTTTATTCTGTACAGTCTTCCTTCTTTTCACTCTGTCATTTAGGTTAGTATTGTGGAGTAACTACAATGTTGTTGATCCATCTTAAGTTTTCTCATATCACAGCTATTCAACTCTGTAACTGTTTTAAAGTCACCATTGGTCTCATGGTGAAATCCCTGAGCGGTTTCCTTCCTCTCCGGCAACTGAGTTAGGAAGGACGGCTATATCTTTGTAGTGACTGGGTGTATTGATACACCATCCAAAGTGTAATGAATAACTTCACCATGCTCAAAGGGATATTCAAAAACTGATTTTTTTATGTTGATCTGTCTACCAATAGGTGCCCTTCTTTGCGAGGCATTGGAAAACCTCCCTGGTCTTTGTGGTTGAATCTTTGTTTGAAATTCACTGCTCGACTGAGGGATCTTACAGATAATTGTGACTCCATGCAACTTGTTATGTGACTTGTTAAGCAAATTGTTACTCCCAAACTTATTTAGGTTTGCCATAACAAAGGGGTTGAATACTTATTGACTCAAGACATTTCAGCTTTTCATTTTTTATTAATTTGTAAAAATGTCTTAAAACATAATGTCCCACTTTGACATTATGTGTATTGTGTGTAGGCCAGTGACTAAAAACATCTCAATTTAATCCATTTTAAATTCAGGCTGTAACACAACAAAATGTGGAAAAAGCAGAGGGGTGTGAATACTTTCTGAAGGCACTGTATATCTACCCTTGTAGACAAGATCATTCATATTGCACTGAAACCTGGGATAATAATAAAGTAGGTAAACAGTCAGGGAAAATCCGCCTCCAAGGTACATGTCAAGATACATAATTATATCACATTATTGCAATGAAAATAATTACTGCAATAACAGCAATGATACGAAAGACCTGCTTCTGTTACTTTTGTGTTGTCATGACTACCGTGCAAAACACTGCGTTATATAAGATGGTCGTAAACTCTGATCATTGAGCATTGCCATTCCCAAGTGCCGTCTATAAAACCCTGGTTGGGTTTTAATGGGATGGCCTTATATAATAGTCTGGCATCAACCATCATCAACCCTTTTACCTGTAATGGTCCTTTCTTTCAAACATTTTATTTGACATTTTCCAGACAGACAAAACCAACAATAACACAGAGCAATCAACATACAAAATAGATACACATAAAAAAACCTAAAAGAAGTAGACAGATACACAGTCCCAAAAGAAATAAAAATACAACGAATAAAACAAGTTAGAATAGGAACATTTATAATAATGTCACTGTATTCAACAGTTCTCTCTTTTTTTGACAATGGTCCTTATAACTGTGAAAAGAGGGCAAGCTGCCAGGTGTCTGTCACTGCTCCAATGTCATTTATCAGTTCACCTTTCACCCTCTGTACCCCTGTTTCACTGGTCAATCAAACAGCTGTCCACCATCAAGTACATCCAGAACAATGATATTTTGCACAATATAGAGGGCTTTATATTATTGAAGTGTCATTAGTAGCGTTTGCCCATTTATATACAGTAATATATAATAGTTAACTTATATAATAGTGCTGCCACTAAGTACAGTTGAAGTCTGAAGTTTATATACACCTTAGCCAAATACATTTAAACTCAGTTTTTCACAATTCCTGACATTTAATCCTAGTAAACATTCCCTGTCTTAGGTCAGTTAGGATCACCACTTTATTTTAAGAATGTGAAATGTCAGAATAATAGTAGAGAGAATGATTTATTTCAGCTTTTATTTCTTTCATCACATTCCCAGTGGGTCAGAAGTTTACATACACTCAATTAGTACTTGGTAACATTGTCTTTAAATTGCTTAACTTGGGTAAAACGTTTCGGGTAGCCTTCCACAAGCTTCCCACAATAAGTTGGGTGAATTTTGGCCCATTCCTCCTGACAGAGCTGGTGTAACTGAGACAGGTTTGTAGGCCTCCTTAAGCTTTTTCAGTTCTGCCCAAGATTTTTCTATAGGATTGAGGTCACGGCTTTGTGATGGCCACTCCAATACGTTGACTTTGTTGTCCTTAATCCATTTTGCCACAACTTTGGAAGTATGCTTGGGGTCATTGTCCATTTGTAAGACACATTTGCGATCAAGCTTTAACTTCCTGACTGATGTCTTGAGATGTTGCTTCAATATATCCACATAATTTTCCTTCCTCATCATGCCATCTATTTTGTGAAGTGCACCAGTCCCTCCTGCAGCAAAGCACCCCCACAGCATGATGCTGCCACCCCATGCTTCACGGTTGGGATGGTGTTCTTTGGCTTGCAAGCAACCCCCTTTTTCCTCCAAACATAACGATGGTCATTATGGCCAAACATTTCTATTTTTGTTTCATCAGACCAGAGGACATTTCTCCAAAAAGTACCATATTTGTCCCCATGTGCAGTTGGAAACCGTAGTCTGGCTTTTTTATGGCGGTTTTGGAGCAGTTGCTTCTTCCTTGCTGAGCGGCCTTTCAGGTTATGTCGATATAGGACTCGTTTTACTGTGGATATAGATACTTTTGTACCTGTTTCCTCCAGCATCTTCACAAGGTCCTTTGCTGTTGTTCTGGGATTGATTTGCACTTTTCGCACCAAAGTACGTTCATCTTTAGGAGACAGAACGCCTCTCCTTCCTGAGCGGTGTGACGGCTGCGTGGTCCCATGGTGTTTATACTTGCGTACTATTGTTTGTACAGATGAACGTGGTACCTTCAGGCATTTGGAAATTGCTCCCAAGGATGAACCAGACTTGTGGAGGTCTACAATTATTTTTCTGAGGTCTTGGCTGATTTCTTTAGATTTTCCCATGATGTCAAGCAAAGAGGCACTAAGTTTGAAGGTAGGCCTTGAAATACATCCACAGGTACACCTCCAATTGACTCAAATTATGTCAATTAGCCTATCAGAAGCTTCTAAAGCCATGACATCATTTTCTGGAATTTTCCAAGCTATTTAAAGGCACAGTCAACTTAGTGTATGTAAACTTCTGACCCACTGGAATTGTGATACAGTGAATTAATAATTAAGTGAAATAATCTGTCTGTAAACAATTGTTGGAAAAATTAATTGTGTCATGCACAAGGTAGATGTCCTAACCGACTTGCCAAAACTATAGTTTGTTAACAAGAAATGTATGGAGTGGTTGAAAAACAAGTTTTAATGACTCCAACCTAAGTGTATGTAAACTTCCGACTTCAACTGTAAATGTATAGAAATAGAGACAGGTAATCAGAAATAGGTCCTGAACTTTGCTTAATCACTGCACATTGCATTTTAATCTCTTTTTTGACATAACATAGATTTACTGTATGCAAAGCAGCATTGTTTATCTATGGATGCATTTGGAATTATATTTTATGAAATCATTTATTGAAATCACCCGATTGGAAATAGACGGCCACTTGTCTCCCGAGTGGCGCAGTGGTCTAAGGCACTGCATCGCAGTGCTAGCTGTGCCACTAGAGATCCTGGTTCGTATCCAGGCTCTGTCGTAGCCGGCCGCGACCGGGAGACCCATGGGGCGGCGCACAATTGGCCCAGCGTCGTCCAGGGTAGGGGAGGGAATGGCCGGCAGGGGATGTAGCTCAATTGGTAGAGCATGGCGTTTGCAACGCCAGGGTTGTGGGTTCGATAAAATAATGTATGTGCTAACTGTAAGTCGCTCTGGATAAGAGCGTCTGCTAAATGACTAAAATGTAAATGTAAAATGTTGTTGGATTGTTTCTCATCCTATTGGAGAGAACAGCATCAGGTGTCATAGCGTGCCACATCTCTATTGTAGCTTTAAAATTTAGATAAAACGCTCCATTTCCCCCAGCGTCTACCTCGTTAATATTAACAATCTCAGGGCACAATGAGTTCATTCCCAGCAATTTCCCCTAAATTGGAGTTGATGTAGCAGTGTAAAGTGTTCCATTTCTTAAAGTGGCCAGTGATTTCAATAGGCAGCAACAGCCTCTAATGTGCTAGTGATGGCTATTTAACAGTCTGATGGCCTATAGCTACATCAAAATTCTAAAAGGGGTTTCAGTGAAGTAAAGGCAGTCACCACAGAGAACATTGCTACTTGGTAGCTTTCATTACCAGGGAGACTAATGGAACCACCCCTCTTTAGACTGTTTTTATCCATGTTGTGGATCAAAAGGAAATTGAGCTATCTGGTAATCTTACTGAGAGATCAAAACATCTCTGCCCAGTGACAATATTATCCTCATCAAAACGAGATGAGAAAGAGTCCAGCAGCTTCAATACTGTGTCCAGTCAGACTGACCAAGGGAGTCCGTAGTTTGTTCTGATTTACACATTGACATAACCTACATTTTTTTACTTTTGTTTATGCTGTTCACATTGCACTGAGGCATACAAAATATAAAGATATATTTTACTTTAGACTTCTCGCTAGTGCATGTTAGGTGTGCAGATTTCACCTTTATTGAGTTAAATTACTGCACCTTTTCTTCCTTTCAAGCCACTGATCTGTAATACATGGTTCATAGATTATATAATTTTGCTGCTTTGTAGCTTTGTCAGATATGTGTGTGTTTTTAATACCTGTTCACTCCTCTCCCTGTAGGCTTTACACACGCTCCCCACCCCTTGGCTGCAACCCTTCTAATTTAGTGTACTCTGCGCGCACAACCCATGTGGAATTCCTTGTTTTCTGCAACGTTTGGAACTGCCGATCTGTGGTCAAGAACGCAGAGTTCATCTCAGCCTATGCTGCCCTTCAGTCCCTAGACTTTTTAGCCCTGACGGAGACATGGATCACCCCAGAGAACACTGCTACTCCAGCTGCACTCTCTTCATCTGACTACGTGTTCTCTCATAGTCCGAGATCATCTGGTCGTCGCGGTGGTGGCACAGGGCTACTCATTTGTCCTAGGTGGATATTTTCCCTTCTCTCCGTCAGTCTCCTGTCCATCTCCTCATTTGAATTCCATGCTGTCACTGTCACTTGTCCACTCAAGCTTAACATTGTTGTAATATATCGCCCACCAGGTGCCCTTAGAAAGTTCCTCAATGAGCTTGACACCTTGATAAGCTCATTTCCTGACGATGGCTCACCGTTCGTCACACTGGGCCACTTCAACCTCCCAATGTCTGCCTTCGATTCATTTCTTTCAACCTCTTACTTTCCCCTCCTTGCCTCTTTTGACCTCACCCTTTCCCAGACCTCACAAGGCAGGCAATATGCTTGACCTCATCTTTACTAGAGGCTGTTCACCTACTAATCTCACTGCAACCCCCCTCCAGGTCACTATTAATGATCACTACTTTTCTGTCTCTCTCTCCTCCAACCCCACCCACTCAGCCCCTGCCCAGATGGTCATGCGCCATCGCAATCTTCGCTCTCTCTCTCCCACTACTCTCTCCTCTTCTATCCTATCATCTCTTCCTTCTGCTGAATCCTTCTCCCTCCTGTGTCCTGATTCTTCCTCTTCGACCCTACTTTCCTCCTTTTACGCATCCCATGACTCGCACTGTCCCCTTTTCTCCTGGCCGTCTCGGCCCTCCCCTTCTGCTACGAGGCTGAGTGACACATTGTGAGCTTACAGAACAGGGCTGCGGGCAGCTGAGTGAAAATGGAGGAAAAAAACTTCCGGAGGACCTATCATCCTTTCACACCCTCTCAACCTTCTCTTCCTCGGTGTCCACTGGTAAAGCCACTTTCTATCACTCTAAATTTCAAGCTTCTGCCTCTAACCCTAAGAAACTATTTCCCACCTTCTCCTCGCTCCTTATACCTCCACTACAAGACCATGGTACTTGCCTACTGAGCAGCAAGAGGAACTGCCCCTCCCTACTTTCAAGCTATACTCAAACCCTACACCCCAACCCGAATATTCCATTCTGCCACCTGTGGTCTCTTGGCCCTTCCACCCCTACGGGAGGGCAGCTCCCACTTAGCCCAGTCAAAGCTCTTCTCTGTTCTGGCACCCCAATGGTGGAACCAGCTTCCCCATGAAACTAGGACAGCAGAGTCCCTGTGCATTTTCCGTAAACATCTGAAACCCTACCTCTTCAAAGAGTATCTTAAATAATCCCTCAATTCCCCTCCCCCCACCCCCGTCTGCTAAATGACTAAAATGTAAATGTAATACTGTAGCTATAAACACACATTTGATATGAAACAAATATCAGCAAAGAATAATGAAAATCCAACATTTTCTCTATTTCTGTTCATTTGTTTATTGTTTTCTGGCATAGTTGTGCACACTGCAAGATCCTTTTGGAGCTGCTTGGTTCTAAGCACTGTAATTATCAGCAATTATGCCCTCTAAACTTGGACGAACACATAATGCCTTCCAGTCCAGGGGAGGGGGTAAGTCATTCTTATTATCGTCTTGTCAGAGTGCGGCGAAACGCTTACATTGTGGCGCGTGTCAGACAC
Source organism: Coregonus clupeaformis (assembly GCF_020615455.1). Classification (NCBI taxonomy): domain Eukaryota; kingdom Metazoa; phylum Chordata; class Actinopteri; order Salmoniformes; family Salmonidae; genus Coregonus; species Coregonus clupeaformis. The sequence goes on along the minus strand of NC_059225.1, from coordinate 5,777,297 downwards.
CACTTTAGGAGCAGGGGGGCCATGGGACAATAAAAGGAATCTCTGCACTCGGCCTGAGTGACATCGCTGCAATTAAAGTGACAGGTCATCGTGCTGGCCAGGGCCCGCCCTACAGGCCAAGAGTCCTGTAACAAGGTGCCTTTCGTTGGTGGTGCCACAGCAATGTGTGATTACTGCCACAATTATGAGCAGAACCTGTTTGAATGGGGAAGCCTGTACTGTTGGCTAGGGCTGATGAGCATCTGGTACTGCACTGTATTTTGTTTGGATTATTTGTCAGATATTGTACATCTGATGTTTGTTCACCCCTTAGAAATAAGAAAAGGGTAGTCTCAAAGACGATTTCCATAAACATTTGTCTGCATATCTCTGATAATGCATTTTTCTTACAAAAGTTCTTACAAACTTTGTGTAAACATCCCTAAAATAGGAGAGGACAAACAACACACATTTATTTGTTCCCATTTGTCGAGGATGGCTGACTCCTGGGGTGAGATGCATCCGACTTTTAGAGAGGCTGGTAAACAGTTTATTCTTGTCTTGAGTAGTCTCTAGCTAATGGAACTGGCTTAGCCCGACATTTGGACTCGGGAGCGACTCAAACTGCTGCCTGTTCTAATAGGGTAATGGAAGTGTCACGACTTCGGCCGAGGCTGCCTCCCCTCCGTGTTCGGGCAGGTTTCGGTGTTCGTTGTCACCGACTTACTAACCACTGCCGCCCCAATCATCATCACATTGTCTTGTCTTGTCAATCACACACACCTGGTTCCTATCCCCTAATTAGTCAGTGTATAAGTGTTCCCTCTGCCCCCTTGTCCTTGTGGGTGATTGTTATTTGTGAGAGTAGTGTAGCTCGGTGGAGCTACTCGTACATATTGTTGCCAGGGTAGATTTTCCCCTGTGCCTATGTATTATTGGCTATCCGTTACAGTGTATTTGCCAGGGATGATAGTTTCCCCTGTGCCTGTTTCGTTGATCGCTATTTGAGCAAATTTGTGTGTCTACGAAGGAATAAACTCTGTATTCGGTGATTACCCTCCTGCGCCTGACTCCTTTCCATCACACTCATCACAGGAAGGTATTTTGAACTTTCTGAACCCTGAAGTCATACCTCTAGGCAGTAAGTGGTTTGTAATAGTTTGGAGGATATGCAAAAAAAGATATGTGGGTAAACTCTGATTCACCAGTTGCAGTGAAAAAAGTAGTGCTACCTATACTTCCAATGCATTTTTCCACAAAAGGTTGAGCAAAAAAAATGGTGGGTAAGCTGCGTTTACATGCGTTTACCCTCCACTACACCACTAAGGTAGCAGGAGGTAACGTCGGAGGTGAAGTGCCGAAAAGATCCAAGTGAATCATAGATATACAGCGCATAGAAATGTGCATATATGCATAATAACATTCAGAACTAGCTCTATAATGTGATCCATTTGTCTTTTTCTAATTTTCATCTTCTCCCTCGTGTGTGGTTTGCACTAAATGTCATCAGACCCCAAACATGGCAAATTATCCACCAGAACAGCTCTCCGCTGAACCGACAATGATGGGTACTCATTTCAAGTGGAGCGAAAAAACGTGGGAAAAACAACAGAAAATGCATGTTTTTAACATGATGTGACATTCCATTTCGGAAGCCACGTCACTTTGATTTCTGCACTGAGTCTCTGCATTGTTAGTGTGAAATCATTCCATTGTGCAGTGCCTTGCAATGTTCTCTTCTCAAGGCTGATTACACCCTTCTCTCAAATGAAAGAGGCAAAAGGAAATCGAACAAATGACAAACAGATCAATACAGTTGTGAATAGCATTGGTTCCATATCCAACTGAAAGATTAGAGATGTTGGTGCAGGGATTTGTCTGTGCCTCTGTTTGTTTAAAAGTTGAATTCATAATTACATTTCAGATTCAGAGTATCTATTTTCCAGCTCATAAAAGTAGAGGTATTGTGAAATTGTATTGTAAACTAACTGTATTTCTTTACACAGACTAAACAGTTTCCTTGTTGATAAGTGAATGTGTGTAGCCCTTTCCTGCAGTCAGTGACCAGAAGTGCTCTCTTTGGCCTCATGGGTGGAATGTTATTAATATTTTTCATAATTTCATAATTAATAAAGATCTGTCAAACAGTTTTGTTAAATTCCAGTCTTCTGTGATGTATATAAAGTGTAATATTGGATGCAAACTCAAAATTGAATACATTTCAACTCTATATCTGACATGGTACAGGTGTCTTCTTTTTTTAAAGCCCATAACCATGTGTGTGAGGTGTATACTTTTGTTTCAAAGTAGATTTAAGACTACCAAGAATCACTATGTGACCCTCATTTAGCCCACTGCAGTAAAGGTTAATTGTGTAACCAGATCCTTATTTCCTGCTCTAGTTTGTGTCTCTTACTATGCTACTCTAGCCGTGTCCAGGTGTGTATCCCTGCATCCCTAGCATGTGTCTGATGTACCTCTATACAGACAGGTCTTTATTTATTTCCTGGCTGTCTCAGACACCGCCCTTCCAGATGGCTCTTTTATATTCACCAAGTGATAAAGGAAATGGCAGCCCAGCCGCCCAGATCAAAGTGGACTTAAATACGCAACATGCTTTGTCGCACTTTGATGAGGTTTCTTTTTTTAGTCGAGGGGAGCAGAGGGGCGGGAAGCATCTGAGACACATTCAGAGCTCCCTGTCCTTTGAGCTGGCAGTGTGTTGTTCTGTCTGAAGACCGACGCTGAGGTGCTGAACATGTGAATGTTATGACATTCTCATCCTTACTGGAACTTGGTGTCAAAGTAGTAAAAAATAAATGTTTATTGAATTTTTAAATAACAATGAAATGCTGTAACAATGAAATTAAAGCCATCAAATTTGGTGACAGATGGAAAGACAGACTTCCATAGAGACAGAAAAAAAGATAGGTAAGGTACAGTATGAGTAGAAAAGAAACACAACAGCACTGTCTGCCACACACAGACAACACCATCAGTCACTGAAACGAGGACATCTGCCACCGTGGGAAGAAGGGACACTGCAAAAATTCTAAAGTAAACATCCCCAGACACAAGTTCTCAGTCCCTGACACTCTGTTCAACTCTTAAATGTTTTGTACATTGCTTTACACATTGTACTGATACATTGTTAGAGGACATTGGTTAGCCTGTATGATGGGTCATTTAGAGTGTGAAGCTGCTGAGTACATGGGCTTATTATCAGTGCAGTGCTGGCTGCCAAGTGTTATCTGACACTCAAATCGGTATCCAGTGCACACAGAGTATGGGTTGCATAAACCGGATATGTTGTGACTAGCGAATATATGTTGAACATTTACTGTCCACCACTCAGAAGTCATGTGTGGTGCTGTGACCTTTTCATAAATACCATAACTCATTGTGGCACTAGATAACGTTATAAGGTGCATCCCAATGACATCTCCTTTTTCCTGAAGTGTGCACTCGGACACTACTTCCCACAAACCTGAAAGTATTGGATTGGTGGAGGCATGGGTTGTGGGAGTTTCCACCAGATTTCTCATTCAAATCAGTGAAGGGAAGTGAACGAGTGCACACTTCAGGAGAAAGAAGATATTATTGGGACACACCGACAGAGCTGCAGAGATATCCACTCTGCAGGGTTACATAATGGAGAAATGTATTGTAGGAGAATTGAAGTAATTATTGTTAAACAGACACAAAAAAAGTCACTTTTCTTTCATACTGTAGAACCGGTGTATTCGACTCTTACCCTACGAGGTCCGTAACCTGCTGGTTTTCCGTTCTACCTGATAATGAATTGCCCCACCTGGTGTCCCAGGTCTAAATCAGTCGCTGATTAGAGGGGAAGAATGAAAACAAGCAGTTGAACTGACTTCTAGGTCCAGAGCTAAATTGAAGGGCTGTAGCGAATTCAGGGGGTAGCCCCAACTTGGACTTTAATCCGAGTCCAGCGACTATCAAGCCAACACCTTAACCGTTACACCAAGTGGTCCGAATCTCTATATGAGTTCGCCAAGGGTTTGGTTAAGGTCGCTACAGTACCTATCCATTGTTACGTCATTCTTTCACCAAATTACGTTTTCCATAAGTGCAGTCTCACTTTGTGCTCTGCTGAGTCATTTCCTAAAGGAGGCTACTGAGTGATTCATGCATCCACCACACAGTCAATCAAATACACCCACAAATTTTTCAGCACAGCAAATGTCTGACAGCAGTAATTCATAAGGTCATGATCTGTTTTTTGTTTTGTTTATTTATTTAAAATACATAGAAAACAGATACAGTAAAATTATATTTCAAATGTTTACTGCAAATTGTTACAAAAGTTATCACAAACTGTACACTTCATGACAAATAGTTGCAATTACTGTTCTTGTTTAATATACTGTTGATGTTAGCATTTGCACACATTTTCAGCTAAAAAGCGCTAAATTCCTAAGCATGGAGTGTCCCGAAAAAGTAGAGGGTTGCCTTAGATATGCTTACAATGTGACAAATCATTTCACAATTGATACGGAATGTGTATAAAGTCACCCAAAAACACAAGCTTGAGTTATACAAATTGTCACCAAACAATCCATATAAATACACAGTAACATTTTCATTTTAACAAGTTTTCAACAACAAATGTTCTTAGAAGTAAACTTTAAATATATACAAGTATTCGCATTGTGAGGTCTATGTACAAATGTAAACGTAAAATATTAGCAATATAAAATACTATATTATATAATATATTCATGAAACTTTAATCTTTGATATTCTTATACTACTTGAATATATTGACTCGCATGCTACAAGTACAAATACTTATGGTTTTTATATTGGGGCCATCCTGGGAACAGAAGGATTATCATTTTAATGTGCAAAATAAAGTTAACAGTACATTGCCTTAGTATTTTCTATGTTCATTTCATATTAGTGATGGGTCGTTCGCGAACAAACGGCTCTTTCTGAACGACTCTTTTTGGTGAACGTCAGGAACCGAATCGAAAGAGTCGTTCATTTGGCTCCCTGATTTGCATACTGCTACTGCTGCTTTTTGAGCTTCAAACTATGATTATCTGCAGTAACAAGGTAGTGAGGATAAAGCCTTATTCTGGTCAATGCTAAATTCTGTTGATTACATTATGTCATGATTTATTATTTTTTTTACTCATATTTCACAATCTAAGATAATAGTATGCAACTTTTTAGCCTTCACATTAGATTGTAAAAAATATTTTCATGTTTTTTTTCATACATTTTTAAGCACTACTGAACGAAGAGCCATTTAGGAGCCAAATAAACGTATCTTTAAGGTGAACGGAGCCAAGAGTTTCGACTCACCGAAAAGACTCAGAATGCCCATCACTATTTCATATTATCACTCACATGTGCAACTGAAATTCTTCTAGTAATGTTTTCAAATTGAGTACTAAACTCAATATCATAAGGCTTTATATCATAAGGCTTTACATAAAGTGATAGCAGAAGACACAATTACAATTGGAATCTGGGGCTAGGCCATATGCATTTACAATGACCTGTTTGTAAAGAAACATTTACTAAAATTAAACAAATTGAGAGCTTGGGACTATAAGGTTCTATCTTCATTTTAGTCAAAATTGAGTTATTGACATAGCCTTGTTCTGTTCAATGTTCTCTACCTATATAGTACTCTAAATACCCCAATTCATGTTGTTATGTTCAAAAGAATTCAAGATCAAAATTGCTGATACCATTCAAACGTATGAGGGTTCGGAACTTTAAAGCCAATTATCACAGAATCATCTTTTTGCAGATAGAACCTTAATGTCCCATGTTCTCGAAATATAAAAGTTGTTTGATGGAAGTTAGTTTCCTTTCTTCCCGTAATGCTTTTTTGTCTCCACAACTAGAACAAATTACTCTTCTAAATATCCATATTCATTTGTCAGAGACAATTTTAATAATCATATTTTTTTGTTGCTATTTGAAATAATATTTGGCACAAATGTGAAATACACAAAGACAATATTTTAAAGAAAAAAGGAAAGCCATTAACTTTAAAAATAAATTACCTCGCTTCAAACCCATCATAAAGGTGTTTGAGCTCATTTACATGGTTTTACTTTTCCAAATTAATTAGTAGAATGCATTTCAGAAATCTTATAAAGATCTCTATCCATTCCAGTGACATAAAATGTTGGGCAAAGACTCAGAGAAAAATGTCCTTGGTTACTGAAATGTTCTTAAGAAGTAACTTGAGTATGAGGTCAGACATGCTTTTCTGAGTGTCTTGAGTTCTTGAGGAAGCAAATTACGATGAGTGAGATTCAAATGCTCCTAAACCTTTGTGTAGCAGCTGTGGGACATTTTTTGCTATTTTTATTTTAATCAATAAATAAGAAATAACTTTTCGTTTCTACAGTGCCTTCAGAAAGTATTCATACCCCTTGACTTATTTCATATTTTGTTGTGTTACAGCCTGAATTCAATATATTTTTTTCACCCATCTACATTTTACATGTTAGTTGACGCTCTTATCCAGAGCGACTTACAGTTAATGAGTGCATACATTATTTTTTAAATATTTTACATACTGGCCCCCCATGGGAATCAAACCCACAACCCTGGCGTTGCAAACGCCATGCTCTACCAACTGAGCTACATCCCTGCCGGCCATTCCCTCCCCTACCCTGGACGACGCTGGGCCAATTGTGCGCCGCCCCATGGGTCTCCCGGTCGCGGCCGGCTACGACAGAGCCTGGATTCAAACCAGGATCTCTAGTGGCACAGCTAGCACTGCGATGCAGTGCCTTAGACCACTGCGCCACTCGGGAGGTTACACACAATAACCCATAATTACAAAGTGAAAACATGTTTTTTTTAAAAATATATATATTTCCAAATTTACACCCAGTCAATGCAAAGATACAGGCTTGAATAAAAATTCCATGAGAAAATCTGCTGGCCAGCAAGTAGGAAGGTTTTCAGCGGTCAAATTACATTTATTCAGCACGCGCAAGGGAATCTTGCCTGCAAAGCCCATTACATGAATACCAACTACTGACATGTGCGTAGGAAAGCCGTGTGTAAGAAAGGCTTAATTTTCTACGTCGGAATCGGGCCCATAGAGACTTACCCAGAAAGACTCACAGCTGTAAATCGCTGCCAAAGATTATTCTAACATGTATTGACTCAGGGGGTCAAATACTTATCTAATCAAGATATTAGTGTTTTACGTTTCCTAAATGTTAGAATTTTTCTTCCACTGATATTTGAGTATTTTGTTAAGATCATTGAAAAAAAATGACAATGAAATCCATCGTAATCCTACTCTGTAACACAACAAAATGTAGAAAAAGTAAAGGGGTGTGAATACATTCTGAAGGCACTGTACTCAACAGATTGTTGCTTCAATGCTTGTCTCACTTTCATCTCCCACAAGAGAGTTGAAAACACTATGCTACATTGTGTGGCTACTGTTGTTCTAATCTCGGTTAACCCAGAACTAAAATCTTCTGTATTTGGTCAGATACTAGAATATGTTCTAGGGGGAGACGTGTTAGAAATTGTACTAACACGACTTCCGAAGTCTACACCCTCGTAAACAGAAACTCTCACCATCTTCGCTGAAACCTGACACGTCCAAATAACCAGTGACGAAAAACCCAAGTACCTAAACTACTGCTGCTCGTTAGTCGAAACATCCCATAGCCCCTAACAGACTTATGGTACCATTTATGTTACGTAGTCTGTCCACGAGAGAATACTGCTGCTCTAACCACATATTGCACTCTTGTTAATCCTATGACAAGTGCATCTGTAACCACTTGTAATATAGAGAGATATGCACCATGTTCATTCAATAAATGGGATCAATTGGCATGAATTAGCGATGTGCCACTGGCAAACTGCTGTATGCTCTGGGATTGGACATTCACCCAGCCCTTTGAGTTGATAGGTTATCTGTGTTCCCTGGGGCTACACCCAGGGCACAGCTGATTGGCTTGTCTACTGTATGTCTATGTTGACATGTGGTCTTAGAATTAAGCCTAGCCCTTTAGTATCACACCATCCAAATAGAAAATGGCAACTCACTAAATAACTGTGGGAGGAGCAGAATGCCTTGGGCAAATGTATCAACCAAAAAGTGCTGAAGTATGTTACAAAGTTTAGTTCAAAGTTTAGTACTCTTAATGCCCACTGGTAGTATTGTGGTAATAACTTGCTACTCTGAAAGCAAATACAATGTCATTGGGATGAGAGGAGGATTAAATCTCCACTTTGCAAAGCTATTATCTGATATGATGCCTTTCGGACACAAGTGCCTCTCACAATGTACAATGGAAATAAAACTCTTGAGAGGTAAAATCAATTGTTTTCCCAGCTCTATACTGAATAGCTTGCACAGGACAGGAAACATAATTCAGATAATTCAAACTATTTACTCTGAGGAGTACCACCATTGGTTGATTAATGCCATGGTAAGAACCGAGATTAATTTTCCACTCCAGTAAAGCAATATAATACTGTAAATGTATGTGATAAAGGTTACTGAAGCAATGAAAACATCGTGATAACTCTATTCAAGACACAAACTTTTGAAATACAATACAAGTCAAAAGATTGGACACACCTACTCATTCAAAGGTTTTTCTTTATTTTTACTATATTTTACATTGTAGTATAATAGTAAAGACATCAAACATCAAAAATGAAATAACACATATGGAATCATGTAGTAACCAAAAAAGTGTTAAACAATCAAAATATATTTTATATTTGAGATTCTTCAAATAGCCACCCTTTGCCTTGATGACAGCTTTGCACACTCTTGGCATTCTCTCAACCAGCTTCATGAGGTAGTCACCTGGAATGCATTTCAATTAACAGGTGTGCCTTCTTAAAAGTTAATTTGTGGAATTTCTTTCCTTCTTAATGCGTTTGAGCCAATCAGTTGTATTGTGACAAGATAGGGGGTATACAGAAGATAGTCCTATTTGGTAAAAGACCAAGTCCATATTATGGCAAGAACAGCTCAAATAAGCAAAGAGAAACAACAGTCCATCATTACTTTAAGACATGAAGGTCAGTCAATATGGAACATTTCAAGAACTTTGAAAGTTTCTTCAAGTGCAGTCGCAAAAACCATCAAGCGCTATGATGAATCTGGCTCTCATGAGGACCGCCACAGGAATGGAAGACCCAGATTTACCTCTGCTGCAGAGGATAAGTTCATTAGCGTTACCAGCCTCAGAAATTGCAGCCCAAATAAATGCTTCACGGAGTTCAAGTAACAGACACATCTCAACATCAACTGTTCAGAGGAGACCGTGTAAATCAGGCTTTCTTGGTCGAATTGATGCAAAGAAACCACTTCTAAAGGACACCAATAATAAGAAGAGACTTGCTTGGGCCAAGAAACATGAGCAATGGACAATAGACCACTGGAAATGTTTCCTTTGGTCTGGAGTCCATATTTGAGATTTTTGGTTCCAACCGCCGTGTCTTTGTGAGACTCGGTGTGGGTGAACGGATGATCTCTGCATGTGTATTTCCCACCATAAAGCATGGAGGAGGAGGTGTTATGGTGTGGGGGTGCTTTGCTGGTGACACTGTCAGTGATTTATTTAGAATTCAAGGCACACTTAACCAGCATAGCTACCACAGCATTCTGCAGCGATACGCCATCCCATCTGGTTTGCGCTTAGTGGGACTATCATTTGTTTTTCAACAGGACAATGACCCATCACACCTCCAGGCTGTGTAAGGGCTATTTTACCAAGAAGGAGAGTGATAGAGTGCTGCATCAGATGACCTGGCCTCCACAATCCCCCGACCTCAACCCAATTGAGATGGTTGGGAATGAATCAGACAGCAGAGCGAAGGAAAAGCAGCCAACAAGTACTCAGCATATGTGGGAACTCCTTCAAGACTGTTGGAAAAGCATTCCAGGTGAAACTGGTTGTGAGAATGCCAAGAGTGTGCAAAGCTGTCATCAAGGCAAAGGGTGGCTATTTGAAGAATCTCAAATATAAAATATATTTTGATTTGTTTAACACTTTTTTGGGTTACTACATGATTCCATATCTGTTATTTCATAGTGTTGATGTCTTCACTATTATTCTACAATGTAGAAAATAGTAAAAATAAAGAAAAACCCTTGAATGAGTAGGTGTGTCCAAACTTTTGACTGGTACTGTATGTCAATTTACATTAAATGTAACATTTTCCCAGGATTTCGTGATCCCACGAACAAGGCATTCTCATGTGTTGTCCATAACTGCATTTCAAAATCAGGCCATATTCTATAATTTTTTTAAAGGCCCAATGCAACCATTTATATATCACTATCAAGTCATTTCTGGGTAACAATTAAGTACCTTACTGTAATAGATTTCCATTAAAATGGCTTTTTAGCAAAAAACTATTTCTCAAGCAATACTTTTGCGAGGACTGTCTGGGAGTGGTCTGAGTGGGGAGGCGAAAACTGAGAACTAGCTGTTACTGGCAGAGAGGTTTGGAATTCTGTTTGTTATTGGTCTATTAACCAATTTGATTGTATTTTGAACCAGCAACTATCAGGATTTTTTTTCATACTTTTACAGTGTTAGTTCCTCAGCTGTTGTACAATGATACAAAACACAGGAAAAACAGAATTTTGAGTGCGCTGGGCCTTTAACTGAAAAGTAGGCTAACCCATCCGGCAAGACATAATTTCATTGCCAATGTTGTTTGTGTCATAACGCTGTAATGTAGAGTCCTGATTGATGATGATTAAGACGACATTGCCAGCTTTCCAGCATACTTTGTTGTAAAATGCAATAGGCCTAGATGATGAAACACAACCTATAATGCTGTCATCTGGATGAGTCGGATGGTGGCATTGGACATTTCTGTAAGTGACAGAATTGTGGTTACTACAGCTGTACACATCTAGTTAATCTGCTATCAGGTCACATGGCTCCATTTGTGTTCCCTATGGAGTCTGTGGAGGTTTGGGGGAAGGACAAGACCCCTGGCTCTCAAAGCTTGTCGCTCTTCCTGGCCACTGTGGACAAAACAGACAATTAACAAGGGTTAGTTCTACAAGAGTTGGCTAGGTCTCCAAAGCTACTATTGCTTTGTGTTTAAATATAAATTTTCTAAAGTACCTGGATTCAAGAAAGCATTAACGATAGATTTTTATCCTTCAGCAGTTTAGAACATTAAGAACACTTATTTCCATGTTAGGCTACTTTGAGGTATTTTAGATGTACAGGAGCGCCATGTTATAGGCTGAGTACTCCTCCAATTCTTGTTTCTTTGTTCAAGCAAAATAGAATGACAATGCACAACCACAAGGTGAAGTCTTTCCCCTATGCAATCGATAGGTCTAAATTCAACTACTGTCAATAAGGATTTCTCTGGATAATAAAGATTGGAATGTTTCATGCATTTTTCAAGGATATCATCTTGTGTTCATAGATTGTGAGTTCTAATAGCACAATCTACAAACATTCTCTACTACTCCTGAAGAGCAAGGAAAAGGGGTGGCCCACCACCATAATATGTGGCCCCCAGTTATGGGACCACACTGTAGAAATCAAGCTAGTCCCCCCATCCAACCATCCTAGGTGGATATCAGGGCACCAACTCTCCAATTACTTTAAATGCTTCTATACTGAACAAAAATATAAATGCAACATGCAACAATTTCAAAGATTTTACTGAGTTACAGTTCATATAAGGACATCAGTCAATTTAAATAAATGCATTATGCCCTAATCTATGGATTTTACATGACTGAGAATACAGATTATGCCTCTGTTGGTCAGAGATAGCTTTTAAAAAAAGGTAGAGGCGTGGATCAGAAAACCAGTCAGTATGTGGTGTGACCACCATTTGCCTCATGCAACGCAACACATCTCCTTCGCATAGAGTTGATCAGGCTGTTGATTGTGGCCTGTGGAATGTTGTCTCACTCCTCTTCAATGGCTGTGCGAAGTTGCTGAATACTGGCGGGAACTGGAACACGCTGTCGTGCACGTCGACCCAGAGCATTCAAAACATGCTCAATGGGTGACATGTCTGTTGAGTATGCAGGCCATCAAAGAACTGGGACATTTTCAGCTTCTAGGAATTGTGTACAGATTCTTGTGACATGGGGCCTTGCAATATCATGCTGAAACATAAGGTGATGGTGGCGGATGAATGACATGACAATGGGCCTCAGGATCTCGTCACGGTATCTCTGTGCATTCAAATTGCCATCGATAAAATGCAACTGTGTTCGTTGTCTGTAGCTTATGCCTGCCCATACCATAACCCCACCACCACCATGGGGCACTCTGTTCACAAGGTTGACATCAGCAAACCGCTCGCCCACACAACGCCATACACGCTGTCTGCCATCTGCCCGGTACAGTTGAAACCGGCATTAATACATGAAGAGCTTCTCCAGCGTGCCAGTGGCCTTCGAAGGTGAGCATTTGCCCACTGAAGTAGGTTACGACGCCGAACTGCAGTCAGATGACGATGAGCTTCCCTGAGACGGTTTCTGACAGTTTGTGCAGAAATTCTTCAGTTGTGCAAACCCACAGTTTCATCAGCTGTCCGGGTGGCTGGTGTCAGAGGATCCCGTAGCTGAAGAAGCCGGATGTGGAGGTCCTTGGCTGGCGTGGTTACAGGTGGTCTGCGGTTGTGAGGCTGGTTGGACGTGCTGCCAAATGCTCTAAAATGACGTTGATAGAGAAATTAACATTACATTCTCTGGCAACAGCTCTGGTGAACATTCCTGCATACAGCATGCCAATTGCACACTGCCCCAAAACTTGAGACATCTGTGGCATTGTGTTGTGTGACACATTTAGAGTGGCCTTTTATTGTCCCCAGCACAAGGTGCACCTGTGTAATGATCATGCTGTTTAATCAGCTTCTTGCTATGCCACACCGGTCAGGTGGATGGATTATCTTGGCAAAGGAGAAATTAGCACTAACAGGGATGTAAACAAATTTGTGCACAAAATTTGAGAGAAATAAGCTTTTTGTGCATATGGAAAATTTCTGGGATATTTTATTTCAGCTCATGAAACATGGGACCAACACTTTACATATGGCGTTTATATTTTTGTTCAGTATAGTTCAAACTAGCCCTTAAATTTCTAGAATCAAATTGGTCTTTGTTCAGACAACATCCTTGCATCTTTTTCATGCTGCATTGTTATACATCGCTGTTGAAATTGACAGGGTTATTTCCCCAAGCTCTATGATTGGCTGCAAAACCGCTGGCTTTATCTGCCCTCTCAGAGTGATGCAGCGAAGCATTGGGTGAGCTCTGGAAAGTCCTGCAATTGACTTGTACCTCCTCTTACTTTGAGGGAAAAAAACAAACAGTCCTCTACCTCTCCCAGGGCATGCCAGTGTGTAATGGGCTTGCGTGGGTAGGCCAGCATCTCGTTCCAGTGGTACCTCCCCAGGCCCTCAGCATCTGGCCCCGTCCGACACACACCTATCACCTCATTGTGGCCCACCCTGTGGGCATCACACACACACACATGCACACACGCACACACGCACACAATATCTTGAGTGCACCAAATAAATATGACACCTAAATGCTGAATGCTAGTTTGATGAAATAATATTAAACCTAGGTTTGGTCATTACAGTCAATTATGTGGTCATGATTAGATTGTGTTGCGGCGCTTGCAGGATTTGAGTGAAATGTTCTGTTCTGTTCACCTCAGTTCAAGTTCAACTCAAAGTTAGAGCATAACTCATTCCGCCTACCTCCTTTGACGCAAACATTTTTTAAAAACGTGTTTGTTGACTATATATGTATGTACTGTACAAGCATGCTTATGACCACCATATGTGTTGAATTGGGGGGTTTCTCTGAATGGTTTTTCTCACCGGTCATAGTCCATCACCATGATGGACAGGCTGACTTGTTCCACGTTCTCTGGGGGAATATCAAAGATTATGGCCTCGTTGTACACTGGGTTCAGAGTGCTTTTCTTGGTGGTGGTTTTCCGCTTCTTCAGCCTCCGTCCATCACAGAGCAGGGAAACCTTTACATAGGGATCTGTGTTGCACAAATAGCATCTCTGTGAAGTCAGTCGTGTAGATTGCAGGTAATGGCAACATTCAAATATTCAGTTAGACTAAATTCAGTTATCTTTTTTGACAAGGTAAGTCAAATGTATTTTCTATTACAATTTCACCACAAACAGTGAAAACACATGAAAGAAGTATGTCCCTGCCCACTTATCTAAGGCACAGCATGCTGCCTCACGTTATTCTGCCTTCAGATTCATTGCTTGCGCCTTTAGAGCTTTACAGTCATCCCTCATTGTTTTTCAGAGAACCATCATGTTTTAAGGTCCAGCCTAAATGGCTGAGAGTTTTGTATTGTTGTTGTTGTGGTTGTTACCTGAGGAGCCAGTGATGTCCATGGCTTTGAGGTTCCGGCACTTGATGACGGTCAGGGTCATCCGTCCTGCCGTGGGCAGGTAGCATAGAGAGTACATGATCTCCCCCAGATCCACACTCTCCTGGAGAAAGACAAGGAGAACACTCTGCATCAAGGAAAGGTCACTGTTGCTGTAGTATAACTCTTTTAGGAAAGCAATTAGCCCAAATTGCTTTAGACAAAGTATGAACACCCAGAAGTGTCCTCAAAACTGAGAGAGAACATAGATTTTCTTACAATGAGTGATTCATCACGAAACTAGAACAAATCCAATTTGTAAGCATTACCAACAGAGTGAATGTCGCCTACTGCTAGTGATTTGCAGGATGTGCAAAGATACAAGTAAAAGGAGGGCTGGACATTAACACCGGATCGCAACTAGCTAGCCGCAACTGAATGGATGTTGCTGTTTGGCTAATCACCACTGCCCCCGAAGCAAGCACCAGTTAGCCTTGAGCTAGCCCCATATCCCGGCTATCTACCTCTCTGTCTACCGGATGGGAGTAGCCAGCTAACTAGCTACTTGCTATTAGCCACCGTTAGTGGTTTTTCACCATTGTCCGTGGCCTGCACTACCTACCAGCCAGCTCTAGCCTGGACTATTATCGGCCAGTCTGCACTGTCTGCACAGCGCGTTATCGACCCAGAACATATCGGTTTTTCTGCCGGAATCACTGAATCACTGGACCTTTAACACCAGATCATCGCAGCTAGCTAGCTGCAACTGTCAGCACAGCGCGTTATCGACCCAGAACATATCGGTTTTTCTGCCGGAATCACTGAATCACTGGACCTTTAACACCGGATCATCGCAGCTAGCTGACATTGTTGTTGGCTAATCAGCCTTGAGCTAGCCTAAAGCCAGGCCCATCTCCCGGCCATCTACCTCTCTGTCAACCGGACGAGACCTCCTAGTGTTGACACGGAGCCCTGCCGATCCAACACGACTGGTCTGCTGACGAAATCGTCTGATGTGGTTACAACAGGCTTCCCGTTAGACGTCGACCACGAAGATCCATCTACTAGCCCCGGCCCGCTAGCTAGCCGTGGCCTCTTTGCTCACCAGTGCTATAGCAACCCCCAAACTACCCTATTGCTGTTCACCGGACCTTATGATAACTCAGCTACACAGCTGATGCCTGCTGGACTGTTCCTTTTTACGGTACCGCATCCTGTTTATGTTTAGCCTCAGCCCAAACTTTGTCGCCATTACCAGCTGTTGTATTAGCTCTCTCGAATAACACCTGTGATTGCTTTATGCCTCTCTCCCATGTCAATATGCCTTGCTTATTGGTGTTTCGGTTATTTCTTATTGTACTATTTCACTGTAGATCCCCCTGCCCAGCTCAACTTGCCTTAGATAGCTCCTTTGTCCCACCCCCCATACACGCGGAGACCGACTCAATCGGTGCCTCCAGTGATGCTATCTCTTTCATCGTTACCCAACGCTTAGGTTTACCGCCACTGTACTCATATCCTTCCATATCCTTATCTGTACATAATGCCCTGAATCTATTCTACAACACCCGGAAATCTGTCCCTTTTTTTCTCTGTACCCAA
The DNA here is from genome assembly GCF_020615455.1 of Coregonus clupeaformis. Lineage (NCBI taxonomy): Eukaryota > Metazoa > Chordata > Actinopteri > Salmoniformes > Salmonidae > Coregonus > Coregonus clupeaformis. Next base: position 5,761,333 of record NC_059225.1, on the reverse strand, counting down.
CGCACTAGAAGACCAGTACTTAAAGCCTTTAGCCGTATCCTTATTCTACTCCTCTATTCCTCTGGTGATGTAGGGCGGCAGGTAGCTTAGTGGGTAAGAGCGTTGTGCCAGTAACCGAAAGGTCGCTGGTTCTAATCCCCGAGCCGACTAGGTGAAAAATCTGTCGATGTGCCCTTAAGCAAGGCACTTAACCCTAATTGCTGATGTAAGTCGCTCTGGATAAGAGCGTCTGCTAAATGACTTAAATGTAAATGTAGAGCTTAACCCAGGTCCTGTAGCCCGCAGTATCACTCCTACTCCCCAGGTGTTATCATTTGTTGACTTCTGTAACCATAAAAGCCTTGGTTTCTTGCACGTTAACATTCAAAGCCTCCTCCCAAAGTTTGAGTTATTCACTGCGTTAGCACACTCCGCCAACCCTGATGTTCTAGCAGTGTCTGAATCCTGGCTTAGGAAGGCCACCAAAAATTCAGAAATGTCCATCCCCAACTACAACATTTTCCGTCTCGATAGAACTGCCAAAGGGGCTGGGGTTGCAATCTACTGTAGATATAGCCTGCAGAGCTCTATCGTACTATCAACGTCTGTTCCCAAACAGTTTGAGCTTCTACTTCTAAAAATCTAAGTCTCTCACTGTTGCCGCTTGCTACAGACCCCCCTCAGCCCCGAGCTGTGCCCTGGACACCATATGTGAACTGATTGCCCCCCATCTATCCTCAGAGTTCGTACTGCTTGGTGACCTAAACTGGGATATGCTTAATACCCCGGCCAACCTACAATCTAAACTAGATGCCCTCAATCTCACACAAATTATCAACGAACCTACCAGGTACAACCCTAAATCTGTTTACATAGGCACCCTCATAGATATCATCCTGACAAATTTACCCTCTAAATACACCTCCGCTGTCTTCAACCAGGATATCAGCGATCACTGCCTTATTGCCTGCGTCCGTAATGGGTCCGCGGTCAAACGACCACCCCTCATCACTGTCAAATGCTCCCTAAAACACTTTAGCGAGCAGGCCTTTCTAATTGACCTGGCCCGGGTATCCTGGATGGATATTGACCTCATTCCGTCAGTAGAGGATGCCTGGTTGTTCTTTAAAAGTGCTTTCCTCTCAATCTTAAATAAGCATGCCCCATTCAAAAAATCCAGAACTAAGAACCGATATAGCCCCTGATTCTCCTCAGACTTGACTGCCCTTGACCAGCACAAAAACATCCAGTGGCGTACTGCATTAGCATCAAACAGCCCCCGCGATATGCAACTTTTTAGGGAAGTCAGGAACCAATATACACAATCAGTTAGGAAAGCAAAGGCTAGCTTTTTCAAACAGAAATTTGCATCCTGTAGCACTAACTCCAAAAGGTTTTGGGACACTGTAAAGTCCATGGAAAATAAGAGCAGCTCCTCCCAACTGCCCACTGCATTGAGGCTAGGAAAAACTGTCACCACCGATAAATGTACAATAATCGTGAATTTCAACAAGCATTTTGCTACGGCTGTCCATGCTTTCCACCTGGTTACGACTACCCCGGCCACCAGCTCTGCACCCTCTGCTGCAACTTGCCCATGCCCCCCCGCTTCTCCTTCACACAAATTCAGACAGCTGATGTTCTTAAAGAGCTGAAAAATCTGGACCCCTACAAATCAGCTGGGCTAGACAATCTGGACGCTTTCTTTCTAAAATTAGCCGCCAAAATTGTCGCAACCCCTATTACTAGCCTGTTCAACCTCTCTTTCGTAACGTCTGAGATCCCCAGAGATTGGAAAGCTGCCGCGGTCACCCCCCTCTTCAAAGGGGGTGACACTCTAGATCCAAACTGTTACAGACCTATATCCATCCTGCCCTGCCTTTCGAAAGTATTTGAAAGCCAAGTTAACAAACAGATCAACGACCATTTCGAATCCCAACGTACCTTCTCCGCTATGCAATCCGGTTTCCGAGCTGGTCATGGGTGCAGCCATGCTCAAGGTCCTAAACAATATTATAACCGCGATCGATAAAAGACAGTACTGTGCAGCCGTCTTCATCGACCTGGCCAAGGCTTTCGACTCTGTCAACCACCGTATTCTTATCGGCAGACTAAATAGCCTTGGTTTCTCTAATGACTGACTCGCCTGGTTCACCAACTACTTCTCAGATAGAGTTCAATGTGTCAAATCGGAGGGCCTATTGTCTGGACCTCTGGCCGTCTCTATGGGGGTGCCACAGGGTTCAATTCACTTTATGTTTTGTTTACCCCATATGTAACCATATGTAACTCTGTGTTGTTGTTTTTATCGCACTGCTTTGCTTTATCTTGGCCAGGTCGCAGTTGTAAATGAGAACTTGTTCTCAACTGGCTTACCTGGTTAAATAAAGGTGAAATCAAATAAAAAATGCATCAACCAATGGTTGCGTGCCATGTCGTCGAATGTGCCGCCGGGCACCAGATTACTATAACATATTGAAGTGGTAAACTGATACGTAAAATACCTATCCAAGTATTATAATATGCCATTTAGCAGACGCTTTTATCCAAAGCGACTTACAGTCATGCGTGCATACATTTTTGTGTATGGGTGGTCCCGGGGATCGAACCCACTACCTTTTGCGTTACAAGCGCCGTGCTCTACCAGCTGAGCTACAGAGGCTAAGATCTGACATACTTAGCCAACACCTGGGCAGATGAACATGCCTCATGTTGTGGGCCGTTCTTAAACTACTCATGGGCCATTAACACCTTGTATTGAAATGGCGGCGGAGAGGATGGCTGCCGTTTTACAGCCCTCTAACCAATTGTACTATTATGTTTGTTTTTTCGCGTTATTTGTAATTTATTCTGTACATAATGTTTCTGCCACCAAAAAGAGCTTCTGGATATCAAGACAGCGATTACTCACCTCGTATTGGACGAAGATTTTTTCTTCAATGAATCGGACGTGAAGGATATCCTACAGACACCCGACAAGGCCCAAATCCCAGTCATTCGCAGGAGAAAGAGACGGAGATATTGTGGATGTAGGTCGGGGTGCCTTGTAAGGATCCGACGGCAAGCGAGTAAACTGCCTCTTCCATCAATCCTATTAGCCAATGTTCAATCATTTGAAAATAAATTAGATGACCTAAGATTACGGTTATCCTACCAACGGGACATTAAAAACTGTAATATATTATCTTTCACCGAGTCGTGGCTGAACGACGACATGGACAACATACAGCTAGCGGGCTATACGCTACATCGGCAGGATAGAACGGCTGACTCCGGTAAGACAAGGGGTGGCGGTCTGTGTATATTTGTAAACAACAGCTGGTGCACAAAATCAAATAGTAAGGAAGTCTCGGGGTTTTGCTCACCTGAGGTAGAGTATCTTATGATAAGCTGTAGACCACACTATTTACCAAGAGAGTTTTCATCTATATTTTTCATAGCTGTCTATTTACCACCACAAACCAATGCTGGCATTAAGATTGCACTCAATGAGCTGTATAAGGCCATAAGTAAACATGAAAACGCTCATCCAGAGGCAGCGCTCCTAGTGGCCGGGGACTTTAATGCAGGGAAACTTAAATCCGTTCTACCTAATTTCTACCAGCATGTTAAAAGTGCAACCAGAGGAGAAAAACCTCTAGACCACCTTTACTCCACACACAGAGACGCATACAAAGCTCTCCCTCGCCCTCCATTTGGCAAATCTGACCATAACTCTATCCTTCTGATTCCTGCTTATAAGCAAAAACTAAAGCAGGAAGCACCAGTGACTCTGTTAATAAAAAAGTGGTCAGATGACGCAGATGCTAAGCTACAGGACTGTTTTGCTTGCACAGACTGGAACATGTTCCGGGATAGTTCAGATAGCATTGAGGAGTACACCACATCAGTCACTGGCTTCATCAATAAGTGCATCGATGACGTCGTCCCCACAGTGACCGTACGTACATACCCCAACCAGAAGCCATGGATTACAGGCAACATCCGCACTGAGCTAAAGGGTAGAGCTGCCGCTTTCAAGGAGCGGGACTCTAACCCGGACACTTATAAGAAATCCCGCTATGCCCTCCGACGAACCATCAAACAGGCAAAGAGTCAATACAGGACTAAGATTGAATCGTACTACACTGTCTCTGACACTCGTCAGATGTGGCAGGGCTTGAAAACTATTACAGACTACCAAGGGAAGCACAGCCGCGAGCTGCCCAGTGACACAAGCCTACCAGACGAGCTAAACCACTTCTATGCTCGCTTCGAGGCAAGCAACACTGAAGTATGCATGAGAGCACCAACTGTTCCGGATAACTATGTGATCACGCTCTCCGTAGCCGATGTGAGTAAGACTTTTAAGCAGGTCAACATTCACAAGGCCGCAGGGCCAGACGGATTACCAGGACGTGTACTCCGAGCATGTGCTGACCAACTGGCAAGTGTCTTCACTGACCTTTTCAACATGTCCCTGACTGAGTCTGTAATACCAACATGTTTCAAGCAGACCACCATAGTCCCCGTGTCCAAGGACACTAAGATAACCTGCCTAAATGACTACTGACCCGTAGCACTAATGTCTGTAGCCATGAAGTGCTTTGAAAGGCTGGTCATGGCTCAACACCATTATCCCAGAAACACTAGACCCACTCCAATTTGCATACCGCCACAACAGATCCACAGATGATGCAATCTCTATTGCACTCCACACTGCCCTTTCCCACCTGGACAAGAGGAACACCTACGTGAGAATGCTATTCATTGACTACAGCTCAGCGTTCCTGTACTCCCTGTTCACCCATGACTGCATGGCCAGGCACGACTCCAACACCATCATTAAGTTTGCCGACGACACAACAGTGGTAGGCCTGATCAACGACAACGATGAGACATCCTTTAGGGAGGAGGTCAGAGACCTGGCCGTGTGGTGCCAGGATAACAACCTCTCCCTCAACGTGACCAAGACAAAGGAGATGATTGTGGACTACAGGAAAAAAAAGGGGACTGAGCACGCCCCCATTCTCATCGACGATGCTGTAGTGGAACAGGTTGAGATCTTCAAGTTCCTTGGTTTCCACATCACCAACGAACTATCATGGTCCAAACACACCAAGACAGTCGTGAAGAGGGCACGTCAAAGCCTATTCCCCCTCAGGAGACTGAAGATATTTGGCATGGGTCCTCAGATCCTCAAAATGTTCTACAGCTGCACCATCGAGAGCATCCTGACTGGTTGCATCACCGCCTGGTATGGCAACTGCTCGGCCTCCAACCGCAAGGCACTACAGATGGTAGTGCGTACGGCCCAGTACATCACTGGGGCCAAGCTTCCTGCCATCCAGGACCTCAATACCAGGCGGTGTCAGAGGAAGTCCCTCCAAATTGTCAAAGACTCCAGCCACCCTAGTCATAGACTGTTCTCTCTGCTACTGCACGGCAAGCGGTTTCGGAGCGCCAAGTCTAGGTCAAAAAGCTTCTAAACAGCTTCTACCCCCAAGCCATAAGACTCCTGAACAGCTAATCATGGCTACCCGGACTATTTGCACTGCCCCCCCACCCCCACCCCATCTTTTTACGCTGCTGCTACTCTGTTAATTATTTATGCATAGTCACTTTAACTCTACCCACATGTACATATTACCTCAACTACCTCATCTAGCCGGTGCCCCCGCACATTGACTCTGCACCGGTACCCCCCCACTGTATATAGCCTCCCTACTTGTCACGCCCTGACCTATAGAACTCTAGTTTTTTGGTCAGGGTGTGAATATCTTGTGTGTGTTGATTCTATGTTTGTATTTCTATGTTTGGCCGGGTGTGGTTCCCAATCAGAGGCAGCTGTCGCTCGTTGTCTCTGATTGGGGATCATACTTAGGCAGCCAGTTTTCCTGCCTGTGTTGTGGGATCTTGTTTTATGCTCGGTGAGTTTGGCTTGTGTGTGTATAGCCTTCCGACGTCACATTTCGTTGCCTGTTGTTGTTTTGTATGTTTATTCGGTTTAATAAACATGGATGCATTTCACGCTGCGCCTTGGTCTGACCCGTCCTTCAACGTTTGTGACAGAAGATCCCACCACCAATGGACCAAGCAGCGTGCCCAGGAGGAGCAGAGAGTATGGACTTGGAGGGAGATAAGAGAGGATCTGGCCAAGCAGATGGAGGACCTGAAAGGGATCAGGGTGGAGAAGGAGAGTTTTGGGGGGGCTAAAAGGGTGGTCGGGGAGCGACAGAGAGGAGCCCCGACCACTGCACTCGTGGGGGCTCAAAGAGGAGTCCTCACTGGAGGAGGACGGGGCGCGGAGTGTAAAGGACGGAGACAGTCGTAGACCTCCAGCGCCGGTTCCCAGTCCGGTACGCCCCGTACTTGCTCCCTGCACCAAGCCAGTGGTGCGTGTTCCCAGTCCGGTCCGTACCTGCTCCTCGCACCAGACCAGTGGTGCGTGTTCCCAGTCCGGTCCTGCCCGTGCCTGCTCCTCGCACCAAACCAGTAGTGCGTGTCGCCAGCCCGGTACACCCCGTACCTGCTCCCCGCACCAAGCCAGTGGTGCGTGTTCCCAGTCCGGCCCGGCCCGTTCCTGCTCCTCGCACCAGACCAGTGGTGCGTGTCGCCAGCCCGGTACACCCCGTACCTGCTCCCCGCACCAAGCCAGTGGTGCGTGTTCCCAGTCCGGCCCGGCCCGTTCCTGCTCCTCGCACCAGACCAGTGGTGCGTGTTCCCAGTCCGGTCCGGCCCGTGCCTGCTCCTTGCGCCAGACCTGTGGTGCGTGTTTCCACTCCGGAGCCAGAGCAGTCTGCTCCACCGGTGCCCAGTCCAGCTCCGGTCAGCGGCTCCACTCCGGGTCCAGACGTCAGCCCCTCTCTAGGTTTGGAGTCTCCCACACCAGGGTCCAGACAGGGATCGGTGCATCGTGGGAGGACTGAGAGGGGAAGCTCCGCGTTGCACCCCTGGCCTGCTGGCCCCCCTACCTCTGCGGAAGCACAGTTCCCGCTCAGCCCAGTCAAAACTGTTCGCTGCTCTGGCACTCCAATGGTGGAACAAGCTCCCTCACGACGCCAGGACAGCGGAGTCACTCACCACCTTCCGGAGACACTTGAAACCCCACCTCTTTAAGGAATACCTGGGATAGGATAAAGTAATCCTTCTACCCCCCCAAAAAAAATAAATAATAATAATAATATATATATACACAGTGGGGAGAACAAATATTTGATACACTTCCGATTTTGCAAAGCATGTAGAGGTCTGTAATGTTTATCATAGGTACACTTCAACTGTGAGAGACAGAATCTAAAACAAAAATCCAGAAAATCACATTGTATGATTTTTAAGTAATTAATTTGCATTTTATTGCATGACATAAGTATTTGATACATCAGAAAAGCAGAACTTAATATTTGGTACAGAAACCTTTGTTTGCAATTACAGAGATCATACGTTTCCTGTAGGTCTTGACCAGGTTTGCACACACTGCAGCAGGGATTTTGGCCCACTCCTCCATACAGACCTTCTCCAGATCCTTCAGATTTCAGGGCTGTCGCTGGGCAATACAGACTTTCAGCTCCCTCCAAAGATTTTCTATTGGGTTCAGGTCTGGAGACTGGCTAGGCCACTCCAGGACCTTGAGATGCTTCTTATGGAGCCACTCCTTAGTTGCCCTGGCTGTGTGTTTCGGGTCGTTGTCATGCTGGAAGACCCAGCCACGACCCATCTTCAATGCTCTTACTGAGGGAATGAGGTTGTTGGCCAAGGTCTCGCGATACATGGCCCCATCCATCCTCCCCTCAATACGGTGCAGTCGTCCTGTCCCCTTTGCAGAAAAGCATCCCCAAAGAATGATGTTTCCACCTCCATGCTTCACGGTTGGGATGGTGTTCTTGGGGTTGTACTCATCCTTCTTCTTCCTCCAAAGACGGCGAGTGGAGTTTAGACCAGAAAGCTCTATTTTTGTCTCATCAGACCACATGACCTTCTCCCATTCCTCCTCTGGATCATCCAGATGGTCATTGGCAAACTTCAGACGGGCCTGGACATGCGCTGGCTTGAGCAGGGGGACCTTGCGTGCACTGCAGGATTTTTAATCCATGACGGCGTAGTGTGTTACTAATGGTTTCCTTTGAGACTGTGGTCCCAGCTCTCTTCAGGTCATTGACCAGGTCCTGCCGTGTAGTTCTGGGCTGATCCCTCACCTTCCTCATGATCATTGATGCCCCACGAGGTGAGATCTTGCATGGAGCCCCAGACCGAGGGTGATTGACCGTCATCTTGAACTTCTTCCATTTTCTAATAATTGCGCCAACAGTTGTTGCCTTCTCACCAAGCTGCTTGCCTATTGTCCTGTAGCCCATCCCAGCCTTGTGCAGGTCTACAATTTTATCCCTGATGTCCTTACACAGCTCTCTGGTCTTGGCCATTTTGGAGAGGTTGGAGTCTGTTTGATTGAGTGTGTGGACAGGTGTCTTTTATACAGGTAACGAGTTCAAACAGGTGCAGTTAATACAGGTAATGAGTGGAGTACAGGAGGGCTTCTTAAAGAAAAACTAACAGGTCTGTGAGAGCCGGAATTCTTACTGGTTGGTAGGTGATCAAATACTTATGTCATACAATAAAATGCTAATTAATTACTTAAAAATCATACAATGTGATTTTCTGGATTTTTGTTTTAGATTCCGTCTCTCACAGTTGAAGTGTACCTATGATAAATTACAGACCTCTACATGCTTTGTAAGTAGGAAAACCTGCAAAATCGGCAGTGTATCAAATACTTGTTCTCCCCACTGTATATATATTGTAAAGTGGTTGTCCCACTGGCTATCATAAGGTGAATGCACCAATTTGTAAGTCGCTCTGGATCAGAGCGTCTGCCAAATGACGAAAATGTAAATGTAGACTGCAGCACCACTGAATGCAAAAGGGCAAAAAGTGTGAGCAAAGGGCATCAGATGGACTCTTGAAAGAGAAGAACATTGCTTGATGTACTGACGTGGTGTGCTTGTATTGATACTGAATCAAAGTCAATAAAAAGTACCCTAAGGTGGCACTCCAGAAACCAGAAAACACAGAGGACTGACTGGGAGGCATCTCCCTAGTGCACTGATGTTTGTTTAGTGTGTTTACATACACTCTTCCAAAAGTGTTCTTTGGCTTTCCCCATAGGAGAACCATTTTGGTTCCAGGTAGAACCTTTTTTGGTTGTAGGTAAAATTATTTTGGGTTCCATGTAAAACTCTCTGGGGAAAGGATTCTACATGTAACCCAATAGGGTTCTACCTGGAACAAAAAGGGTTCTACCTGGTACCAAAAAGGGTTCTTCAAAGGGTTCTCCAATGGGGACAGCTGAATAACCATTTTAGGTTCTAGGTACCTTTTTTACTAAGAGTGTAGTTAGAAATAGAACTGTGTCACCATATAAAAATACACTTAGAATATGGGTTTCATAAGAGTTGCTCTCCAAGGACAGAATCCTTACTTGAGATACGTTTGTGCAAAGTCTTCCAGTGTCATCAATGTATTGACATGCCGGAGATTCACAATAACAATGTAACATGTGAAACAGAGGATGTCTTCCCAGCCCTAGAAGCTCTCTCATACAGCCAATAGGACTTCACTTGCCCAGTTCCTCTGGCCATTCAGCAGATGTTCTGCACATCATAACAGAGAGTCAATACCACCACAGCCCTCCAGCCATGGTGGGTTCCAGAGCACCACCACCACCCACCTAACCATTGTGGGCTCCAACTGCCTTTGTGTCCGCTACTGTCAATCTCAGCATGGACACCCACAATCAAATAGCTGCTAGGCGGGAAAAACTAAATGTCTCATCACACATACCGTGACCCTCATAGGCAGGTCACAGGTTGTTTTAGGCATTGACACCCCTCCCATTTCCCTGACTTGTTTCTACCCACGCTATTGACACAAAAGGTCACATGCATAACAATACATCAATCTAGCCCAGGGAAATTAGGTTCTGAAATACAATACATAATACCTTTCAGCTGAATGTGAGGCATGGCTAGGGAATATTAATGTCATTTGTGTGGCAAATTACTGTCATGAAATTTTGCTTCCACATTCAATTGAAAATTGCTTCAAGTGTAAATACACAGACGGTTTTTCGAATTAGGCTAACCTCTGAATTGTAGTTGCATACTCATTTTTTAGAGAATTCAAGGAAGGAGGTAACACAAAGTACACACTACTTTGGTACACCAGAGCACGACATGACAGAAGTCTGAAACATCAGGAAAACAAGTTTCTCTCAAGAATTATCAATTCATTGTTGTCAGACAGTGACAAGTAAAGTCACCGTAAATGATCATCGGCAAATAAATTGCATAAAGGATGCCACTTTTGAAAGGACTCTCATTAATGTAAATTAGAAAAGGTGGAATGAAACACTGTCAAAATAAAATTAATGGCAAACTGCATTTGCTATGAGTCATTATCCATTCAAACATCCTTAACCTCATTCCCCTCTGTTGGAGGGCAGTTCTGGCAATGTAATTGCCCAGAGACAGTATAAACAAAAACAACGCAGCAAAGTGAGATAAAATGAACCCAAGATAGACATAAATAACAACCGAACACCAGAGAAAAGATACGTCTAACTGTCACGACTTCCTCCGAAGCTGCCTCCCCTCCTTGTTCGGGCAGGCTTTCTAGCCACTGCCGCTCCATATCTCATCATTCCATTTGTCTTGTCAATTACACACACCTGGTTCATATTCCCCTCATTAGTACATGTATAAGTGTTCCCTCTGCCCCCCTTGTCCTTGTGGGTGATTGTTTCATGTGAGATGAGTGTAGCTTGGTGGAGCGACCTGTACTTTGTATTGCCGGGGTATATTTTCCCTGTGTACCTGTATTTGTTCCAGTGCGCCTGTTTTGCGCACTGGACTGTTGACGCTATCCAGCATAACTGTGTACTACGGAATAAACTCTGTATTCTGTGATTTACCGTCCTGCGCCTGACTCCTTCAAATCACGCTCTCACACTAACCATCAACAACACCACAGTGAGACAAAATAGAAGCATGAATATTTACAATAATTGCTAAATTTGTCTTCTATGCTGAAGGCAATATTGAAAGAAGTCTCACATTATATTCAATGGCCCATCTCAATTGTAGCTCTCATATTCAACACTATCAACCACAGTCAAAGTAGCAGTAAACTTGATGTTGTCTGTATGGATGCTCAAGCGTTTGAAAGTGTAATTTCCTCACAGCACACAGTAACACATAAAGACTTCCCGGAGACAAACTACACGTTGAAGTAAACACCATGGCTATTGACATGGGCTAACTGCATTAATACCCAGCCAGTCCCCCTCCAATGGCTAAGAACCCAGTCTTCTTTAAACCCACCTAAACCTGCCTGTATAATGTGAAAGAAAATTATGTTACTTTGTTTACCAGAGTCAAATAGTACCTGTAGAGGTTAGGGCTCAATTGTGCTATTGATGATTCATCTGAAATCCACAGTGCACTTTCTCTCAAGTTGTTCCACTCTTGTTCTGTTTTCCACAGTATACCGTTCAGAGCAGGGGCGGTGTGTTCATTAGGGCGATATGGGCGACGCACTGCCAAACGGGAAAAGGAAGGGATTTTTTTTCTAATCAATTATATCACGGCAACAGTAGTTATCAGTGTTCTAATCTAGACGTCTGATCTGCCACTAAATGTCCAATCAGGCTAAAGTCGTGCTTCAAATGGCCCCGCCCCTTTTGGGGCGATTTCAGTCAGGTTGAAAATCGCCCCAGAAGTCTCTCATAGACTCTCATGTAAAATCTTTTTTTTTCAAATATCAGAGCTTTCAATACAATCTCTATGGGTTCCGGGAGGGCTTGCACTTACGCACTTTCGTCATACGTAACATAACCATGAACGTAACTAAGAAAAGAGCGGGTAGCAGCGTCAATCAATTCACGTACTACTGTCAAGATGGCTAGCGTTCAGTGCAACTCGATTGTCTCTTTGAAAGAAGTTCCTTTTTGTCGGCGAACAAATCAAGATAAATTGGCAACGAAACAATTAGGACCTCCCAGACCAAATTTAATAATTCAACAGGTTTCTACTAAAGGGGGAAAGTCCTACACCCGAGGATTTTCCAAAAATTGGTACTGAACGAAAAACCTGGCTAGCAGGCTGCGATGTAGCTAATGCAGTCTTCTGCTACCCCTGCTTACTCTTTCACCCTGAAGGCGGCACGGCAGACAGCACCGCTTGGACAGCAACTGGTGTAACGGACATGCACCATCTTTCAGAAAAGATTAAGAAACATGAGCTGTCAAAGACCCACATGGATAGCTGTTTGAGATTGTCTGCTTTGGGGAGAGTGAACATTGCCACTCAACTGGATGAGGGATACAGGCTAGCTGTCCGCCGCCACAACGATGAGGTTAGCAAGAACCGCCACATCCTCAGCCGGCTAATCCAGTGTGTGAAGTTTTGCGGAGTGTTTGAGTTAGCTTTGCGAGGCAAAGATGAAACTGAGGGCTCCACCAACCCTGGTATTTTTCTTGGACTTGTCAACTTTGTGGCACAATTAGATGAGGTGTTTTATGGAAATGCATATTGTTTATGCAGTGTTGAGGAATGTGAAAGAACACCCTTGATTATTTTTACTGTGATAACTTATTTTGCTTTTGTAAGCCAACACTTTTGAGATCAGTCAATAAATGCTTCTGGTATTGACTTATATGCTGCCCCTGTCTTCATGTTGTTGCTGGACATATCTTTTTTTAAATGTGTGTAGGTCACCTAAATCATCAGAAAAATTGCCCCCCCTGAGAGTTTTTTCAGGAGCCGCCACTGGTTCAGAGGTCAACTGATTAATGAACCATTAATCCAACTCCATGACCATCAGACACAATAAATACCACCAGAACACACAATCATATTCATAAACAAAACAGAAGCTGTTGAGTAAACAAACTGTGATAAAGCTACCGAGGTGTAAGAAGTGTGTGGGCTCAGATAAAACTCCACTATCATACTCAAGTATGTCAGTGAGGGGATAAAGGTGAGGAAAAAGGAGAATTGTGCCCATGGCTATATTTAAGTCTACAGTGTGTACTTCAGTTTTTGGAGGTGTTGTGTGGGTGCTTGGATTCTAAATTCACTGCTCCTGGCAATGGGGTTATGCAACACATGCCATTTACCAGTCATGTAATACAGCACTGATGATTCCAGGACTTAGAACCTCATCCAATCAAATAATTGAAAATGGAGAGATCATTGTCAAGTGTTTCCCTAAAAAAGTCAGATCATGTGCAGTGCACGACCCCATCAGAAACTATGCTGATGTTAACTATGGCACACTGACCACAGCTCCACCCTGAAATCTACTCCACCATCATTGACATTGACATTTTTGAGTCATTTAGCGGCCGCTCTTATCCAGAGCGACTTACAGAACGATCAGTTGTGGAGATCACTGTTCCAATAATCTCCACACATACTGATATTCTCCATGTACTACACCTATCTCAGCTAGGTGAGGCCCAGCCCACTCACCGTGGTCGCGGCGTGAATGTCCTTCCACACCACTGCTTCCCTCGAGAGGTCGGAGAGCTCGAAGAGGTTGTCCACCACCACCTCGCCGATCATGTCATGGCTGGTGAAGCGGTCAAAGTCGTAGACACTGAAGTGCAGTTTGCGGTTGCACAGCTGGTCGTACTCCACGGGGAAGAAGAAGGCCTCGTCGAACGTGGGGTTGAGCGTCTTGCGGTGGACACGCGTCTGGAACTTCTTCTGCCTCTCTGGCAGCAGGTAGATCTTGACGTAAGGGTCGGAGGTGCCAGTGAAGTCCTTGGCCGGCAGTTCCAGGGCTTTGAGGATCGTGACCATTAGCGCCTGTTCCTCGTAGTCGTAGAGCAGGGAGAAGCTCAGCTTACCGCACGTCTCCACCGGCTCCTGGGTCCCGTCCTCGGAGTCCACAGACTTCTGCTTGTAGAGCTCGGGCTTGATGCGGCCGATGCTTACGGTGGACGACTGGCGGATGGGGAGCATGTCCATGCTGAAGTCCACACTCGTCACGTTCATCTGGCGAGGCAGATGGCGGCGGAATGAATTGTGCCTGTTGAAAAAGGAGATCAGTCATCTACGGTTCCTGATATCTTTCAATAGGCAGGTTTCCATTGACCCAGGTTTATTAGACAAAAGCAATGTCGCAACAACAAAAAACATTGAGACGTGTAATGGAAACGGCAGCTATAGGAGAAATGTACTAAAGATCGACAATATTTTGATCTGTTTGACAGGGGTGGATTTTTCTTTTTTTGTTTAACTTTATTGCGACAAATGATGATGAAAAATGTGTTTTTTGAATAAATGATGTTTGCAGAATCATTTTGAAGGTACTTGGGGCACCTGATCTCATCACTTAACTATAAAGCTCCACTCTTGCTAAATCTACTTTTTCAACTATTCAAAATGTTTCTTTTCAGGACAAGGATTGTTCTGACTTTCAAGAATGCCTGAATTGCTTCTCCTTGTTTTTCTGGTTGACTGGATGCAAGTTAAACCATCCAATTATTTCACATCTACAGGAGTGCAAGTTTCACCATGGCATGGATCATGGCGATACATTGGCAAAATAGATTATTAGAATATGGCAGATATTGGTCAATTCTTGCATTCTATCCATGCTGGCTTTTGCGGGCTACCTGAGACATGAAACAGATAGGTGGGAGAGCATACAGACCAATTTGCCTAAATGGATAATGGAAACACTTCAACCACTTCATTTTTATTCGATATATTTAAAAAATGGTGTTTATAGACACAAGACAGTTCAATGGAAACACACTGTAGCAGGCAATTGTCTCATCTATTTTCTATGTGAACTTTTTAAATGTCGACAAAAAAATCACTGGACAAGTTAATGGAAACATAGCTAGTGATTCAGGAGGGAGAAGTTATTAAATCTTACTCTTATTGAAATGTTTGAAACCAACAGCATCCATAAGACAAAAGATGCAAGTTGTGGGTGCGGCTGTTTTTTTCTTGTTGATGAAACTAGTTTACTATTCTTCATAAATGTTTTTACAATTCCTTGCTTTTTCTTGTAGTTCTAGTATTACTGTTGGTAGGAAAATGTTTGTTGTGATTTTTTTGTTCACTTTGATGTTGTTAATCCATTCTCTCAGCATTAATGAGAAAGATGTTACTGGCTTTGGGTTTAAAGTGATGGAGTTACTTTATGATTTAACTCTTACGAACATCAGAAGCCATGAGACTGAGTGAGTTATTTTTCACAGGACTTCTTTTGGAATAGAACATTACCTGGAAAACCTTGATTCCAGTTCCATGTACTGATAATGACATACAGTGAGGAGAACAAGTATTTGATACACTGCTGATTTAGCAGGTTTTCCTACTTACAAAGCATGTAGATGTCTGTAATTTGTATCATAGGTACACTTCAACTGTGAGAGACGGAATCTAAAACTAAAATCCAGAAAATCACATTGTATGATTTTTAAGTAAGTAATTTGCATTTTATTGCATGACATAAGTATTTGATACATCAGAAAAGCAGAACTTAATATTTGGTACAGAAACCTTTGTTTGCAATTACAGAGATCATACGTTTCCTGTAGGTCTTGACCAGATTTGCACACACTGCAGCAGGGATTTTGGCCCACTCCTCCATACAGACCTTCTCCAGATCCTTCAGGTTTCGGGGCTGTCGCTGGGCAATACGGACTTTCAGCTCCCTCCAAAGATTTTCTATTGGGTTCAGGTCTGGAGACTGGCTAGGCCACTCCAGGACCTTGAGATGCTTCTTACGGAGCCACTCCTTAGTTGCCCTGGCTGTGTGTTTCGGGTCATTGTCATGCTGGAAGACCCAGCCACGACCCATCTTCAATGCTCTTACTGAGGGAAGGAGGTTGTTGGCCAAGATCTCGCGATACATGGCCCCATCCATCCTCCCCTCAATATGGTGCAGTCGTCCTGTCCCCTTTGCAGAAAAGCATCCCCAAAGAATGATGTTTCCACCTCCATGCTTCACGGTTGGGATGGTGTTCTTGGGGTTGTACTCATCCTTCTTCTTCCTCCAAACACGGCGAGTGGAGTTTAGACCAGAAAGCTCTATTTTTGTCTCATCAGACCACATGACCTTCTCCCATTCCTCCTCTGGATCATCCAGATGGTCATTGGCAAACTTCAGACGGGCCTGGACATGCGCTGGCTTGAGCAGCGGGACCTTGCGTGCGCTGCAGGATTTTAATCCATGACGGCGTAGTGTGTTACTAATGGTTTTCTTTGAGACTGTGGTCCCAGCTCTCTTCAGGTCATTGACCAGGTCCTGCCGTGTAGTTCTGGGCTGATCCCTCACCTTCCTCATGATCATTGATGCCCCACGAGGTGAGATCTTGCATGGAGCCCCAGACTGAGGGTGATTGACCGTCATCTTGAACTTCTTCCATTTTCTAATAATTGCGCCAACAGTTGTTGCCTTCTCACCAAGCTGCTTGCCTATTGTCCTGTAGCCCATCCCAGCCTTGTGCAGGTCTACAATTTTATCCCTGATGTCCTTACACAGCTCTCTGGTCTTGGCCATTGTGGAGAGGTTGGAGTCTGTTTGATTGAGTGTGTGGACAGGTGTCTTTTATACAGGTAACGAGTTCAAACAGGTGCAGTTAATACAGGTAATGAGTGGAGAACAGGAGGGCTTCTTAAAGAAAAACGAACAGGTCTGTGAGAGCCGGAATTCTTACTGGTTGGTAGGTGATCAAATACTTATGTCATGCAATAAAATGCAAATTAATTACTTAAAAATCATACAATGTGATTTTCTGGATTTTTGTTATAGATTCCGTCTCTCACAGTTGAAGTGTACCTATGATAAAAATTACAGACCTCTACATGCTTTGTAAGTAGGAAAACCTGCAAAATCGGCAGTGTATCAAATACTTGTTCTCCCCACTGTACATACTATGAGCAAACCACTGCTTTGTTCGTCTCCTGGTTGTCACCTAGCAACTGGTAACCCCTTCCCCCCCCTACTGACGCCAATAAGAAGATCACAATCATCCGACAGGGTTAGTTTTGGTACAAATTATAAACATCTGGGAAACACAACACATATGGGATATGAGAAAAACATCACATTATATTCAAACCTCATATAAAGAGGTGCCTTGCATGTTCTAACATATTTTCTGGGACACAATAGGACACAATGTTCTTTGTGAAGGACACTTTGGGAGTCCTATTATTTCAGACAAGGGACATCAATTTACAACCTCCCATGATTCCTACAGTTGTTAGAACATTCAGTGAAGGGCATCCAAGAGGATGAATAGTATACACTGGAGAAGGTGATAATGGCGGAGGCTGGAGGATTTCATCCAAATTTGCCCATAGATTCCTCCCTGTTGTGTCTGCCCTTATCCAGAATCAGTTTTAGTAGGCTTGCCATCCCAACCCCAGTAGAGACATACTCTTCCATTAATATGCTTCTTCTCCAGAGCCACATTCATTGTTTTCTTCCATAAGATAACCCATTTTCTATCTCCCACTTTCTCAATCTTATAGGATCAGGGATGGGCTCTCAGTATCAGTACTCTAATCAAACCCATGTGGCTCAGTTGGTAGAGCATGGCGCTTGCAACGCCAGGGTTGTGGGTTTGATTCCCATGGGGGACCAGTACGGGAAAAAGTACAAGAATGTAATTTGCTCTGGATAAGAGCATCTGCTAAATGTAAAAAAGGAACCAATGTAAAAATCTTTATTTCTCATAGGGAAGTAAGTTGTACACTAATAAAATAGCATGACAGATCTCCAGTCTCATACCACCTGGCGTTGTGCCTGGATGTAACATATGATGATGTGATGTACTGATATACAGTTGAAGTCGGCAGTTTACATACACTTAGGTTGGAGTCATTAAAACTAGTTTTTCAACCACTCCACAAATTTCTTGTTAACAAACTATAGTTTTGGCAAGACGGTTAGGACATCTACTTTGTGCATGACACAAATAATTTTTCCAACAATTGTTTACAGACAGATTATTTTCCTTTAAACAGCTTGGAGAATTCCAGAAAATGATGTCATGGCTTTAGAAGCTTCTGATAGGCTAATTGACATCATTTGAGTCAATTGGAGGTGTACCTGTGGATGTATTTCAAGGGCTACCTTCAAACTCAGTGCCTCTTTGCTTGACATCATGGGAAAATCAAAAGAAATCAGCCAAGACCTCAGAAAAATATTGTGAACAAGTCTGGTTGATCCTTGGGAGCAATTTCCAAATGCCTGAAGGTACCACGTTCATCTGTACAAACAATAGTACGCAAGTATAAACACCATGGGACCACGCAGCCGTCATACTGCTCAGGAAGGAGACGCGTTCTGTCTCCTAGAGGTGCGAAAAGTGCAAATCAATCCCAGAACAACAGCAAAGGACCTTGTGAAGATGCTGGAGGAAACAGGTACAAAAGTATCTATATCCACAGTAAAACAAGTCCTATATACAGTGGGGGAAAAAAGTATTTAGTCAGCCACCAATTGTGCAAGTTCTCCCACTTAAAAAGATGAGAGATGCCTGTAATTTTCATCATAGGTACACGTCAACTATGACAGACAAAATGAGAAAAAAAAATCCAGAAAATCACATTGTAGGATTTTTAATGAATTTATTTGCAAATTATGGTGGAAAATAAGTATTTGGTCAATAACAAAAGTTTCTCAATACTTTGTTATATACCCTTTGTTGGCAATGACACAGGTCAAACGTTTTCTGTAAGTCTTCACAAGGTTTTCACACACTGTTGCTGGTATTTTGGCCCATTCCTCCATGCAGATCTCCTCTAGAGCAGTGATGTTTTGGGGCTGTCGCTGGGCAACACAGACTTTCAACTCCCTCCAAAGATTTTCTATGGGGTTGAGATCAGGAGACTGGCTAGGCCACTCCAGGACCTTGAAATGCTTCTTACGAAGCCACTCCTTCATTGCCCGGGCGGTGTGTTTGGGATCATTGTCATGCTGAAAGACCCAGCCACGTTTCATCTTCAATGCCCTTGCTGATGGAAGGAGGTTTTCACTCAAAATCTCACGATACATGGCCCCATTCATTCGTTCCTTTACACGGATCAGTCGTCCTGGTCCCTTTGCAGAAAAACAGCCCCAAAGCATGATGTTTCCACCCCCATACTTCACAGTAGGTATGGTGTTCTTTGGATGCAACTCAGCATTCTTTGTCCTCCAAACACGACGAGTTGAGTTTTTACCAAAAAGTTCTATTTTGGTTTCATCTGACCATATGACATTCTCCCAATCCTCTTCTGGATCATCCAAATGCACTCTAGCAAACTTCAGACAGGCCTGGACATTTACTGGCTTAAGCAGGCGGACACGTCTTGCACTGCAGGATTTGAGTCCCTGGCGGCGTAGTGTGTTACTGATGGTAGGCTTTGTTACTTTGGTCCCAGCTCTCTGCAGGTCATTCACTAGGTCCCCCCGTGTGGTTCTGGGATTTTTGCTCACCGTTCTTGTGATCATTTTGACCCTACGGGGTGAGATCTTGCGTGGAGCCCCAGATCGAGGGAGATTATCAGTGGTCTTGTATGTCTTCCATTTCCTAATAATTGCTCCCACAGTTGATTTCTTCAAACCAAGCTGCTTACCTATTGCAGATTCAGTCTTCCCAGCCTGGTGCAGGTCTACAATTTTGTTTCTGGTGTCCTTTGTCAGCTCTTTGGTCTTGGCCATAGTGGAGTTTGGAGTGTGACTGTTTGAGGTTGTGGACAGGTGTCTTTTATACTGATAACAAGTTCAAACAGATGCCATTAATACAGGGAACGAGTGGAGGACAGAGGAGCCTCTTAAAGAAGAAGTTACAGGTCTGTGAGAGCCAGAAATCTTGCTTCTTTGTAGGTGACCAAATACTTATTTTCCACCATAATTTGCAAATAAATTCATAAAAAATCCTACAATGTGATTTTCTGGATTTTCTTTTCTCAATTTGTCTTTCATAGTTGACGTGTACCTATGATGAAAATTACAGGCCTCTCTCATCTTTTTAAGTGGGAGAACTTGCACAAATAGTGGCTGACTAAATACTTTTTTGCCCCACTGTATACATAACCTGAAAGGCCGCTCAGCAAGGAAGAAGCCACTTCTCCAAAACTGCCATAAAAAAAGCCATACTACGGTTTGCAACTGCACATGGGGACAAAGATAGTACTTTTTTGAGAAATGTCCTCTGGTCTGATGAAACAAAAATAGAACTGTTTGGCCAAAATGACCATCGTTATGTTTGGAGGAAAAAGGGGGTTGCTTGCAAGCCGAAGAACACCATCCCAACCGTGAAGCACGGAGGTGGCAGCATCATGCTGTGTGGGTGCTTTGCTGCAGGAGGGACTGGTGCACTTCACAAAATAGATGGCATCATGAGGAAGGACAATTATTTGGATATATTGAAGCAACATCAAGACATCAGTCAGGATGTTAAAGCTTGGTCGCAAATGTGTCTTCCAAATGGACAATGACCCCAAGCATACTTCCAAAGTTGTGGCAAAATGGATTAAGGACAACAAAGTCAACGTATTGGAGTGGCCATCACAAAGCCCTGACCTCAATCCTATAGAAAATGTGTGGGCAGAACTGAAAAAGCGTGTGCGAGTAAGGAGGCCTACAAACCTGACTCAGTTACACCAGCTCTGTCAGGAGGAATGGGCCAAAATTCACCCAACTTATTGTGGGAAGCTTGTGGAAGGCTCCCCGAAACGTCTTTCCCAAGTTAAACAATTTAAAGGCAATGCTACCAAATACTAATTGAGTGTATGTAAACTTCTGACCCACTGAGAATGTGATGAAAGAAATAAAAACTTAAATAAATCATTCTCTCTACTATTATTCTGACATTTCACATTCTTAAAATGAAGTGGTGTTCCTAACCTACCTAAGACAGGGAATTTGTACTAGGATTAAATGTCAGGAATTGTGAAAAACTGAATTTAAATGTATTTGGCTAAGGTGTATGTAAACTTCCGACTTCAACTGTATACGGCTCTGTAGCGTTTCATCAGAGATTGTTGGAGGGATGTCTGAAAATCACCATTAGAGTAGACTAGCACATTCTGTACAAGCCTCTCTCAGACTTTGCCCTTGGTCATTGCCTTTGTTTAGAGTGTGTCTGCACAATGCATGAGCAGTGAATACTGATGTAGCTGTCGGAGAGGATCGATGTTAACAGAATGTATCTGTTGCTCTTCTCCATGGTAATCACCCGCTCTGCAAGTCACATGGTTGCAAAGCCTCATAGTTTTGCCCTGAAGACCAGAATGACACAAAGCGTCTTCTCCCACCTCATCTTGCATTAACACATTGTCCACCTCTCCTAAAATACAGTGTATCATCATCAAATTATTCCTAATTACTTGGGTGTACTTACTTGTGTTGTGATTGTGATGATTTGTATTGGTAATTATAGGTTTGTGCTTCAGATTCAGCCGAACTGATACATTTATATTTAGATATTCGTAGCCCTTTCCTGCCGTCAAATGACCGAGTGGCCTCATCGGTGGAATGTTATTAATAATTTTTATAATTTCATAATTAATCAACATTATTTTTAAAAAACAGCTGAAAATCCAGTGTTTCTATGTCAAACAGTTTTGTTATATTTCAGTCTTCTATGATGTATATAAAGTGTAATATTGGGATGCAAACTCAAAATTGAATACCTTTCAACTCTATATCTGACATGGTACAGGTGTCTTATTTTTTTGAAGCCCATAACCATGTGTGTGAGGTATACACTTTTGTTTCAAAGTCGATTTGTTTAAGACTACCAAAAAACACTCTGCGTGTCCCTGATTTAGCCCACTGCAGTAAACGTTTTTTTAAGTGTCTTACTCTGTGAGAGCACTGGGAAGCATACAGTAACATGATTATAGACCTGCCATCAACTCTACTGATCATACTTTTCAATCATATACAACAAGTCATCAGTTTTAGGGTTGAATCTCCCTCAGATGCTCTTGCAAGCTTTTCATGTAGGGGAAAAAATAAGAGAAGGAAAGATTCAAAGAAGGGGAGGAGAGCCACTATGTAATTTCCCCTTTCTGCCCCCCTCGTCAGTGTGTAATTCATGAAAAGTGCCAGGCTCGATAAATTGCATCAACGTTCCTAATGATAAACTAAAGCAAGTGTCAATAATGGCTTCCTGCAGGAGATGGAGTGCAGCTGCTCAGTGGGTCTCAGTAGGACGATTGCCTCGCAGCACGTCAGTTCCCAGCCTACGGCAGCGCTAATTACAGATGCGTTTGTTTAAACAAAGAGAAGAGGAGCTGATTGTTTCATTACCGGGGTCGCTTACCGCTGTTGCCATGGCAGCGTGACTCACGCCCGCCCAACACAAGACGTGGCCTGGGGTGATTACAGGGCTTGTGTGTGTGTGAGGAGCAAGGGGGCGTGCTGTCGCCCCGTTGACGAGTACCATGGGAGATGTTCCTTCAGGTCATTTACTGAGCGTCCAGTTTGCATGTGTCGTGCCGTTTTAAGGTTATTCGTCCTGAACTGTCTTATTGACATTTGTCATGGCTATACTTAATGTGTATGGTTCAAGTGTCATCATTTGCTGCTTGATGTCACTTGTCACTTGCTTGAAAGTATTATGTAAATAACCTTCACTCACAGGAGGTTGGTGGCACCTTAATTGGGGAGGACGGGCTCGTGGTAATGGCTGGCGTGGGATAAGTGGAATGGTATCAAATACATCAAACACATGGTTTCCATGTGTTTGATGCCATTCCATTTGCTCCGTTCGAACCATTATTATGAGCCGTCCTCCCCTCAGCAGCTTCCGCTGCCTCCACTATATGTGTGCACAGCTCTGTGCATGCATATGACATAACACCTTGTCATCACAGAAATCCTTAGACCCAGTGCAACCAAAAATGTATACCAACAGAATGGGGTGGGGGGACCTTGAGTGGTTCAGATACAGTGAGGGAAAAAAGTATTTGATCCCCTGCTGATTTTGTACGTTTGCCCACTGACAAAGAAATGATCAGTCTATCATTTTAATGGTAGGTTTATTTGAACAGTGAGAGACAGAATAACAACAAAAACATCCAGAAAAACGCATGTCAAAAATGTTATAAATTGATTTGCATTTTAATGAGGGAAATAAGTATTTGACCCCCTCTCAATCAGAAAGATTTCTGGCTCCCGGGTGTCTTTTATACAGGTAACGAGCTGAGATTAGGAGCACACTCTTAAAGGGAGTGCTCCTAATCTCAGTTTGTTACCTGTATAAAATAAACCTGTCCACAAAAGCAATCAATCAATCAGATTCCAAACTCTCCACCATGGCCAAGACCAAAGAGCTCTCCAAGGATGTCAGGGACAAGATTGTAGACCTACACAAGGCTGGAATGGGCTACAAGACCATCGCCAAGCAGCTTGGTGAGAAGGTGAAAACAGTTGGTGCGATTATTCGCAAATGGAAGAAACACAAAAGAACTGTCAATCTCCCTCGGCCTAGGGCTCTATGCAAGATCTCACCTCGTGGAGTTGCAATGATCATGAGAACGGTGAGGAATCAGTCCAGAACTACACGGGAGGATCTTGTCAATGATCTCAAGGCAGCTGGGACCATAGTCACCAAGAAAACAATTGGTAACACACTACGCCGTGAAGGACTGAAATCGTGCAGCGCCCGCAAGGTCCTCCTGCTCAAGAAAGCACATATACAGGCCCGTCTGAAGTTTGCCAATGAACATCTGAATGATTCAGAGGAGAACTGGGTGAAAGTGTTGTGGTCAGATGAGACCAAAATCGAGCTCTTTGGCATCAACTCAACTTGCCGTGTTTGGAGGAGGAGGAATGCTGCCTATGACCCCAAGAACACCATCCCCACCGTCAAACATGGAGGTGGAAACATTATGCTTTGGGGGTGTTTTTCTGCTAAGGGGATAGGACAACTTCACTGCATCAAAGGGACGATGGACGGGGCCATGTACCGTCAAATCTTGGGTGAGAACCTCCTTCCCTCAGCCAGGGCATTGAAAATGGGTCGTGGATTGGTATTCCAGCATGACAATGACCCAAAACACACGGCCAAGGCAACAAATGAGTGGCTCAAGAAGAAGCACATTAAGGTCCTGGAGTGGCCTAGCCAGTTTCCAGACCTTAATACCATAGAAAATCTGTGGAGGGTGCTGAAGGTTCGAGTTGCCAAACGTCAGGCTCGAAACCTTAATGACTTGGAGAAGATCTGCAAAGAGGAGTGGGACAAAATCCCTCCTGAGATGTGTGCAAACCTGTTGGCCAACTACATGAAACGTCTGACCTCTGTGATTGCCAACAAGGGTTTTGCCACCAAGTACTAAGTCATGTTTTGCAGAGGGGTCAAATACTTATTTCCCTCATTAAAATGCAAATCAATTGATAACATTTTTGACATGCGTTTTTCTGGATTTTTTTGATGTTATTCTGTCTCTCACTGTTCAAATAAACCTACCATTAGAATTATAGACTGATCATGTCTTTGTCAGTGGGCAAACGTACAAAATCAGCAGGGGATCAAATACTTTTTTCTCTCACTGTAAAGAGACCTAGAGACAGGAAAGAGACAGGGACACTACTCTGGGAGGGGTCCTATAATGTTACCTGGAGGACGAGGTGGGGTCGGTGGTCTGCCTCTGGATCTTGGCCTGCTGGCCCAGCCTCTCCCTGAGGGCCATCTGCACCTCGGCAGGGATGTCCGGGGACGTCTGGCTGATCTTCATGGCTGCCTCCAGCAGCTTCACGGAGCTGCACCGCCCGTTTACCTTCACCACTGGCACAGGCTTCTTCTCCTCTTCCACTGGTTCCACCTTGTGGAGGGGTGTGATGGGCTGGGGGGCCGGCGGAAGGGCCTCTGGGAGCCCAACCCGGGGGCCATTGTCGGCGTGGGACGAGAGGGCCTTGCTTCTCCAGATGGGCCAGCACAGCTTCCAAAAGACAAAGAGAGAGACTACCAACAGGGCGAGTCCACAGAAACCCACGACCACAGCAAGGAGACTGATAGAGATGTCTACGGGCGACCACAGAGATCAACAGAGACAGATAGAGAGAGAGAGACAGAGGGAGAGAGAGGACGGGCAAGCGATGAACAGAGCGTGACAGACAAACATGCAAGAGAAAAAAGAGAAGAGAGAAAGCAAGCTGTAAAAGAGGAGGCTGCAAATGCCCTCGTTTGGTAGAGATCAGAGGATGTTAGAAAGTCATACAGCTTCATTCCAAGACAGACACACGGACAGGACAGCTCTCAGGACAGCCAAATAGCTCTTCATTGCCATATTTGATCAAGTTGACAATTAATATTTCGGAAACCACAATCCCTTCCTCTGAAACTATATACAATGGTTCTGGCTTTATGCACAAACCAAGATTTACCACAGGCTATTACAAAATGCGTTATGCATTCCATTGTGTGCATGTTACACAATTGTATGGTTTCTTATAAATAAAGTTAGACAGTATACACCTGTTTATGGATTGCAATGGGCAGAAGATATGTTCTTTCTCACTGACATTGCACAGCATGATGTCATGTTCTTGGCTGTGTTCTTTCTCCGTGTTACTCTCTCTCCTGTTGCTTATTCACTCTCACAAGGACAATTATGCTTTGTAGTCAAAGTGGTGCACCATCTCAAAGCCAGAGCCTACATAAAAACAAGAACGCGGCTCTTTGGCAACAATCATTCCCACTTTATATGAAGTGGCACTAAAAGCACATATTTATTTTTCAGACTACTAACTTTAACAGGCATGCTAAACAGCTGAGATTTACAATTAATTTGAGTTTGTTTGCAAATGTAAATGTAGTTATGGAAATTACACAAGCGGGTAGGCCTGGACAGTTATCAGTTCATCAAGTAATATGAAGTATTGTGTAACTGTGTTGTAATTATCACATGGTTTTAACTCCATTAGTTTAGAAGAGTAAAAATCTACTGCAATAAATGCCATCTAGCAGATAGATTGACTGACTGACCGACCAACGCCATTTACATCCGTTTCACTTTACTCAAAATAAGAGACATTATTGCATCAGAAACAAAGCTGCTCCAGTCTTATGCAACTCACATCAACCCAGAGGGAATAATGACATGCTGTTATGATATAGCTTATTATTTCTTGTCAAGCCTAAATTAATATGTAGAATTTAGAACTGTTTCAACATCTTATCCAAGCCTTACCATAAAATATGAAAGGCACTAATGAGTAGGCTACAATATAACTTTCACCAAATCAACGATAGAGACATTATCAAGCAAATAAATGGGTTCATTTGACAGAAGGGGATCTATGTTAAGAACATGAACTGGTAGCCAACAGTATGACTAATCTCAGACATGCTGGTCAGTTGGCGCATGACGGAGTGAATGAATGCAGGATCACTGAGACCACATCTCCTCTTTCAACAAATTATCGGTCTCACACTATCAGATTACACGCGCCAGAACCATGGAAAAACGAGAATACACTGATGCTGCAACAGGTGCAGTCTTTTTCCTTCGCAGACACAGATATTTCACCTGTTGTGCATAGCTCAAAGCGACATAAGGACACAACACAACCTCTCCATGATTATTAAACATTTTAAACATGTTTTTCCCTACAAGTTATTATAGTCCTATACTTAGTCGCGCGTCTTATATGATTATATCGCAGCGCTTCAAGGGAAAAGTTGAGTCAGCTGAAGTTTAACTTTCAACGCATTTTACTGTTTCAACTCATCGTTCTCATACAACCAGGTTGACGCCAGACAAACCAAACCATGACAAAATAGAGGGATGCAAGCTTTAAAGAGAGGTAGAGGAAGAAAACGTTGCTTTTGTCCTATTTACCTGCGCTCCCTTTACCTGGTATGTTGCTCTCCAAGGGAAATATAGCCGAGCATTTCTCCCCATCTACATGCCCCGCTAGACAGAGCTCCGTAACGATCTGAAGGGCCCTTTGGCACAAGCTGATGTTGTCCTCGGTTCGGACACTCATGTCTCTCCTGTTAAGCCATTGCACGCTGGAGGAGCCTGGAGGGCGTTGATTCATTTGGCCACCCTGCGCGCCGCTGAGTGCAGGCTCTCCACGCCAAAGATCAGAGCGCACGAGGCGTCCACATCCATATCCACTGCGCAATGCCGGGACTGACTTCCAGCGCGCTTCTTGTGTTTGAACAAAATATTCTTCAGCACTTGGCGTCCACCAGCCACTGTCCAATAGGAGTGAAGCACCGGTTAAGCAAGACCCTAGTGTTGGAATTACACACTATTGAACTGACAAATAGCCTATTTGACCTCATTAGACTTGGACTAATACCAGTGAAGCTTTGCATTACTTCTGTGAATACCCACAATTTCAATCAGAAGTCTGAATAGTCTTCCAAATATTATTCCTGTGCCTAAGGTTTACTATAATGACATCTACAAATACTATTTTAAGTTATAAACCTTGGTTGAATGACAAAGATGAGATTCCTCAACCTACATTATACTACTCTCTTTTTTAAATGTCAACCTAATGCCAGAATCTTAATTAGCCAAATGAATTACCAAAAGAGCCCACAGATATCAAAAGGCCACAGTAAGAACAGTATCAACAAAATAGTCACAGGGGAAAACAAATTGAAATCCAATATACCAGTAGAGTTCAACATTTAAAATATGTGAATTGCATATGCAACAATGCTATCAGTTTCACAGCCACAGAGCCATGAAAAGGTAGTTTACATTTTTTTATATTCATATATTTTGGGAACAAGCATGGGGCAGTTTTCACTTATAAATGAATTTATGCAATTGCTAAAGTAGGATCTATTGCCAAGAATCCATAATGCAACACAATGACAGCTCATGACCAGGATGTCAATCTCACGAGTGGCGCAGTGGTCTAAGGCACTGCATCGCAGTGCTAACTGTGCCACTAGAGATCCTGGTTCGAATCCAGGCTCTGTCGTAGCCGGCCGCGACCGGTAGACTCATGGGCGGCGCACAATTGGCCCAGCGTCGTCCAGGGTATGGGGAGGGAATGGCCGGCAGGGATGTAGCTCAGTTGATAGAGCATGGCGTTTGCAACGCCAGGGTTGTGGGTTCGATTCCCACGGGGGGCCAGTATAAAAAAAAAAATGTATTCACTAACTGTAAGTCGCTCTGGATAAGAGCGTCTGCTAAATGACTAAAATGTAAAATGTAAATGTAATGAGGTAAGGTGCCACTCAGGCAACAGGCAGAGGCAGACAGTCTCCTAGACAACAGGACATTAATAATGAGCAGCCTCCTTGGGAGAAAGTAACTTCCTCTATCAGTGTTTGCTGAAACTGTTGAGAGCTATGGTGTATGGGCAGAACTGGCACCCACATTGTTCATTCATTCATTCATTAATCTCTCTCTCTCTCTCTCTCTCACACATACACACACTCTCTAGCAGTCTTGACAGGCAAAGTGGCAGATATTTAAATATGGGTGATAAGACAACTGTCAGGCACTAAGGACTAAGGACCTCCCGAGTGGCGCAGTGGTCTAATCCAGGCTCTGTCGTAGCTGGCCGCGACCCATGGGGCGGTGCACAATTGGCCCAGCGTCGTCCAGGGTAGGGGAGGGAATGGCTGGCAGGGATGTAGCTCAGTTGGTAGAGCATGGTGTTTGCATCGCCAGGGTTGTGGGTTCGTGTATGCACTCACTAACTGTAATTCGCTCTGGATACGAGCGTCTGCTAAATGACGTAAATGTAATGAATATTAATAGTGTCATCTATTATATTTTTACTACCAGTCATATTTATCACTGTGGTTTGCCAACTAAGTGGGTAGACAGCGTACACTCTCCGTCAGATTTTCACTGGAACATTCTCTGAACATGTCCTTGATTTGGTCTGATGGGAATCCGTTATGTCATCGGCCTTCCCCCTTGATTGAGTAACAATAGAGGACAAAAGTGCTGTCATGACTTACCTGGACCACCTATTGCGATGTGCCTTTTGTTAAGTAGATCAGGTGTTAAATGAAGTGAAAAGGTGACTGGAGTGCCACTTTAAAGTTGTTTATTTTGATGGTGGAGATGTTTTGAAACATTTATGGTGTCTTTTTTTCTGAATGAGCAGAAAGATGAAGACACTACCCACTGGGCACACCACGTCATTTCAAATGTGGACATTTGGGTAATATTTGGTTAAGACGTTGATCAATGAGATTTCAACGTTTATTCACCCACTCAAAAAGATAGCCAACAGTTCTTTTTTAAATCTTGGTACTATAGAGTTTGAAAACTATACTTGACTAATAAATCAACTACATTTAAATATTGGAGCAAGGTTGAAAACATATTGTGATCTGATTTGACCAAAACACCATTAATTAAACAGGGATTATCACCAATCCATGAAGTGTGTTGATGAGCTGTTTAGAAGTAGTTGCCATTTTGTGATGTAGGCTTCTTTACATTAAATAGGGATAAGAGCCTGAGCTAAGAATAGGAAAACAAACTGTCAACCAGGACCTTTCTGATGTTGTACTCTCTTGAAAAGCACCCTGCTATGTATAATACAATTCTACTCATGGTGCAAAATGTATCTTCCAGACTTATGGTCTTTATTACTGTAGACTATTGGCATTCTGTGTAACACAATTAAAGCTGTAACTTTGAACAGCATTGTGTAAACCTTTGTCCATGTAAAAACATGTGCAAAAAATAAGTCAAGAATGGTTGAAATGAAAATGTATTGCACCACAAAATTGATATAAAACAAAAAATGCTTTTCTGGCACAGGCTTCTGGAAACACAAATGAGACATACAATACACCAAAAAAAGGCACTTTTGGAACAGGCTTTGATGCTTTAAACTTCTTAAGAACTATCATCCTCCTAGTCATTGGCCCTCCCACTGGCCCCCTTGCGGTCAGGTGCATATTTCAGGCAGGTTGACATCGCCTGTAATATATCTGCCTCTGTAGCCTTTGATTCGCCAAGACTCATATCTGCTGTAAAGGGGGAAAACAAATATTAGCTATAAAAGGCATTCAAATGTCATGTAAAAGGTCATGATTTGGACTCCACTGTCCCTATAATGACACTGCAAAGGCTGGAGCCCTCAAAGGCCCTCTTCCCTTTGTTACCTTTCATAGTCATCGTTGACATGAGGCCATTTGTCAGGGTTCTGTATAGAACACAAGACCATTTGTCAGGGTTCTGTATAGAACTCAAGGCCATTTGTCAGGGTTCTGTATAGAACACAATACCATTTGTCAGGGTTCTGTATAGAACACAAGGCCATTTGTCAGGGTTCTGTATAGAACACAAGACCATTTGTCAGGGTTCTGTATAGAACACAATTCCAAGATGTATAGAACTTGTATAGAACAAGTATAGAACTTCATATTCCAAGATGGCGTAGCAGTGCGGTCGCTTTTATTTTTCGTCCTGTGTAAATATCCCGTTTCTTGTTTTTTTTTGTCTATATTTCTCAATTTTTTACTTTCATTCTTTAACTAAATATACTTTCCTGCAACCCGCCTCACCCAACGTGGAAAGGATTCTATTATTTCTTTATAACTTTCATCAAGAACCGTAAGCTGAAAATAGTGGCTACCTGTTATTAGTCACCGTTAGCGTCTTCACCATTGTCCGTGGCCTACACTATCCACCAGCCAGCTCTAGCTCTAGCCTGGACAATTCGTCGGCCAGTCTGCACAGCGTACTATCGACCCAGCGTGCTATCGACCCAGAGCTTATTGGACTTTCTGCCGGAATCACTGGACCCTAGCGCCGGATCATCACAACCAGCTAGCTAGCTGCAACCTGTTGTTGGCTGATTACCATTACCATTGCCCTATAGCAAGCACCAGTTAGCCTTGAGCTAGCCTCAGGCCCATCTCCCGGCTATCTACCTCTCTGTCAACCGGACGGGACCTCCTAGTGTTGACACTGAGCCCCGCCGATCCAACACGACTGGTTTGCCGACGAAATAGTCTGATGTGGTTTCAACAGGCTTCCCGTTACGGCGACCACGAAGATCCATCTGCCAGCCCCGGCCCGCTAGCACACGCAAACTACAACTGTGCTCCCTGCTAGCTGTGCTGAAGCACCAATTTGAACTGCTCTCGGACTCACATATTGCCGTTCACTGGACCTTATGATCACTCAGCTGCACAGCTGATGCCTGCTGGACTGTTCCTTTACACGGTACCCTGTCCTGTTTATTCTGTTTAGTCTTAGCCCAAACGTTATCGCTATTTCCAGTTGTGTCTTAGCTCTCTCTAATAACACATGTGACTGCTTTATGCCTCTCTCCCATGTCAATTATGCCTTGCCTATTGCTGTTTGGGTTAGTTCTTATTATACAATTTCAATGTAGAACCCCTAGTCCCTCTCAAACTGCCTCATATAGTTCCTTTGTTCCTCCCCCCATACACGCCGAGACCGGCTCAATCGATGCCTCCAATGACGCTATCTCTTTCATTGTTACCCAACGGTTAGGGTTACCTGAACTGTACTCATATCCTTCCATATCCTTTTCTGTACATAATGCCCTGAATCTTTTCTACAACGCCCGGAGAACTGCCCCCTTTATTCTATGTACCCAACGCACTAGAAGACCAGTTCTTAAAGCCTTTAGTCGTATCCTTATTCTAGTCCTCCTCTGTTCCTCTGGTGATGTAGAGGCTAACCCAGGCCCTGCAGCCCCCAGTATCACTCCTACTCCCCAGGAGCTATCATTTGTTGACTTCTGTAACCGTAAAAGTCTTGGTTTTCTGCACATAAATATCAGAAGCCTCCTTCCTAAGTTTGAGTTATTCACTGCGTTAGCACACTCCGCCAACCCTGATGTTCTAGCAGTGTCTGAATCCTGGCTTAGGAAGGCCACCAAAAATTCTGAAATTTCCATCCCCAACTATAACATTTTCCGTCTAGATAGAACTGCCAAAGGGGGTGGAGTTGCAATCTACTGTAGAGATAGCCTGCAGAGCTCCATCATACTATCCAGGTCTGTGCCCAAACAGTTTGAGCTTCTACTTCTAAAACCCTACAGACCCCCCTCAGCCCCCAGCTGTGCCCTGGACACCATATGTGAATTGATTGCCCCCCATCTATCCTCAGAGTTCGTACTGCTTGGTGACCTAAATTGGGATATGCTTAACACCCCGGCCATCCTACAATCTAAACTAGATGCCCTCAATCTCACACAAATTATCAACGAACCTACCAGGTACAACCCTAAATCCGTAAACATGGGTACCCTCATAGATATCATCCTGACTCACTTACCCTCTAAATACACCTCCGCTGTCTTCAACCAGGATCTCAGCGATCACTGCCTTATTGCCTGCGTCCGTAACGGGTCCGCGGTCAAACGACCACCCCTCATCACTGTCAAACGCTCCCAAAAACACTTCAGCGAGCAGGCCTTCCTAATTGACCTGGCCCAGGTATCCTGGATGGATATAGATCTCATTCCGTCAGTAGAGGATGCCTGGTTGTTCTTTAAAAGTAATTTCCTCTCAATCTTAAATAGACATGCCCCATTCAAAAAATACAGAACTAAGAACAGATATAGCCCCTGGTTCTCCTCAGACTTGACTGCCCTTGACCAGCACAAAAACATCCTGTGGCGTACTGCATTAGCATCAAATAGCCCCCGCGATATGCAACTTTTCAGGGAAGTTAGGAACCAATATACACAAGCAGTTAGGAAAGCAAAGGCTAACTTTTTCAAACAGAAATTTGCATCCTGTAGCACTAACTCCAAAAAGTTTTGGGACACTGTAAAGTCCATGGAAAATAAGAGCACTTCCTCCCAGCTGCCCACTGCACTGAGGCTAGGAAACACTATCACCACCGATAAATCTACAATAATCGAGAATTTCAACAAGCATTTTGCTACGGCTGGCCATGCTTTCCACCTGGCTACCACTACCCCGGCCACCAGCTCTGCACCCTCCGCTGCAACTTGCCCATGCCCCCCCGCTTCTCCTTCACACAAATCCAGACAGCTGATGTTCTAAAAGAGCTGCAAAATCTGGACCCCTACAAATCATCTGGGCTAGACAATCTGGACCCTTTCTTTCTAAAACTAGCCGCCGAAATTGTCGCTACCCCTATTACTAGCCTGTTCAACCTCTCTTTCGTAACGTCTGAGATCCCCAGAGATTGGAAAGCTGCCGCGGTCATCCCCCTCTTCAAAGGGGGTGACACTCTAGATCCAAACTGTTACAGACCCATATCCATCCTGCCCTGCCTTTCAAAAGTTTTTGAAAGCCAAGTCAACAAACAGATCACCGACCATTTCGAATCCCACCGTACCTTCTCCGCTATGCAATCCGGTTTCCGAGCTGGTCATGGGTGCACTTCAGCCACGCTCAAGGTCCTAAACGATATTATAACCGCGATCGATAATAGACAGTACTGTGCAGCCGTTTTCATTGACCTGGCCAAGGCTTTCGACTCTGTCAACCACCACATTCTTATTGGCAGACTAAATAGCCTTGGTTTCTCAAATGACTGCCTCGCCTGGTTCACCAACTACTTCTCAGATAGAGTTCAATGTGTCAAATCGGAGGGCCTGTTGTCTGGACCTATGGCAGTCTCTATGGGGGTGCCACAGGGTTCAATTCTTGGGCCAACTCTTTTCTCTGTGTATATCAATGACGTCGCTCTTGCTGCTGGTGACTCTCAGATCCACCTCTACGCAGACGACACCATTTTGTATACATCTGGCCCTTCATTGGACACTGTGTTAACAAACCTCCAAACGAGCTTCAATTCCATACAACACTCCTTCAGTAGCCTCCAACTGCTCTTAAACACTAGTAAAACTAAATGCATGCTCTTCAACCGAACGCTGCTTGCACCCGCCCACCCGACTAGAATCACTACTCTAGACGGGTCTGACCTAGAGTATGTGGACAACTACAAATATCTAGGTGTCTGGTTAGACTGTAAACTCTCCTTCCAGACTCACATTAAGAATCTCCAATCCAAAGTTAAATCTAGAATCGGTTTCCTATTTCGCAACAAAGCCTCCTTCACTCATGCTGCCAAACATGCCCTCGTAAAACTGACTATCCTACCGATCCTTGACTTCGGCGATGTCATTTACAAAATAGCCTCCAACACTCTACTCAGCAAATTGGATGTTGTCTATCACAGTGCCATCCGTTTTGTCTCCAAAGCCCCATATAATACCCACCACTGTGACCTGTACGCTCTTGTTGGCTGGTCCTCACTACATATTCGTCGCCAAACCCACTGGCTCCAGGCCATCTATAAATCACTGCTAGGCAAATCCCCGCCTTATCTTAGCTCATTGGTCACCATAGCAACACCCACCCGTAGTCTGCGCTCCAGCGGGTATATCTCACTGGTCATCCCCAAAGCCAACACCTCCTTTGGCCGCAATTCCTTCCAGTTCTCTGCTGCCAATGACTGGAACAAATTGCAAAAATCTCTGAAGCTGGAGACACTTATCTCCCTCACTAACTTTAAGCATCAGTTGTCAGAGCACCTTACCGATCACTGCACCTGTACACAGCCCATCTGAAATTAGCCCGCCCAACTACCTCATCCCTATATTGTTATTTATTTTGCTCATTTGTACCCCAGTATCTCTATTTGCACATCATCTCTTGCACATCATTCCAGTGTTAATACTAAATTGTAATTATTTTGCACTATAGCCTATTTTATTGCCTTACCTCCATAACTTGCTAAATTTGCACACTGTATATTATATGTATTTCTGTTGTACTTTGTTTTGTTTTACCCCATATGTAACTCTGTGTTGTTGTTTTTATCGCACTGCTTTGCTTTATCTTGGCCAGGTCACAGTTGTAAATGAGAACTTGTTCTCAACTGGTTTACCTGGTTAAATAAAGGTGAAATAAAAAAATAAAAAAATAAAAATAAAAATAAAAAAAGAGGTCAAAGAGGTGGGCATGGGCCACGTCAAAAAGTTGGACATCAGAGAGAGAGAGGGAGGCAGACGGCAGGGAACTGTTGTGGGTTCTGTATAAAACACAAGACCATTTGTCAGGGTTCTGTATAGAACACAACGCCATTTGTCAGGCCATTTGTCAGGGTTCTGTATAGAACACAAGGCCATTTGTCAGGGTTCTGTATAGAACACAATACCATTTGTCAGGGTTCTGTATAGAACACAAGGCCGTTTGTCAGGGTTATGTATAGAACACAAGGCCATTTGTCAGGGTTCTGTATAGAACACAAGGCCATTTGTCAGGGTTCTTTATAGAACACAAAATATGTACTTTACAAGCAACATGACTTAATTTTAAAGTGAAACAAATATGGTAATAGTTTACCAGTGCATTGCTCTCTTCACCCGGTCTGGGATGTCTTTCCCCCCCAGCTTTTACAGTAGCTATTACAGCTAAAAAATACCATGCTATTGTTTGAGGATAGTGCACAACAACACTTTTATCACGGCAACTGCTTTGGTACATTTACCTCTGAAGGTAAATCATGTACCTACATTCAGTAATCTTGCTCTAATTTGTCATCTTGAGGGTCCCAGAGATAAAATGTAGTGTAGTTTTGTTTGAAAAATCAATTTTTATATTCAAATGTAGGAACTGGGTTCTACAGTTTGACCTCTGACTCCACACCCACCCCGCCCGGCCATCTAGATGTGTGAAGGTTAGTGTCTTTTCTGTAGGGAAGCTAATGAGCCATCATTTATGACATTCCTGGGAGTGTGCAAACTTAAATATTGTATTACCATAGCATTTTTGTATGTTCTCTATAGTTATATAACCAAAACCGGCACATTTGGGAAAACTCCTGGCAGACTTGATACAAAATATTGTGTAGTGATGTAATTTTTCACTGGATCAGTTTGAAACTTTGCACACACACTGCTGCCATCTGGTGGACAACATCTAAATTACATATAGAATCCTATATCACTGTCTGGTCTTTCTCTTGCATTTCAAAGATAATGCAACAACAACAAAAAAATTGAAAACACGTTTTTTTGGTTTGTATTATCTTTTACCAGATCTAATGTGTTATATTCTCCTACATTATTTTCACATTTCCACAAACTTCAAACTGTTTCCTTTCAAATGATATCAAGAATATGCATATCGTTGCTTCAGGTCCTGAGCTACAGGCAGTTAGATTTGGGTATGTCATTTCTGGCGTAAATTGAAAAAAAGGGTCCAATCCTGATGAATGCACTAGCTGTGGGTCACTCTGGATGGGAGCATCTGCTGAATGGCTGAATTGTAATGTAAATGTGGTGCTATGTACACTGAGAATACCTAACATTAGGAACACCTTCCTAATATTGAGTTGCAATTTCCACATAGATTCTACATCAGATTTTTAACCATTCTAAGTGGAATTTTCAACGCAACTCAACGTATACATAGTTTTGATGATTATGTTGAAATTAGATTGCTGTAACAACCTGTTAGTCATTGTATTTAAGTTGAAGTTTTACCGTAATTTCAATGTTTACAACGCTGGTTGAAATGATATGAAAACAGTACTGGTTGATGATTTTTTTGCAAAGCCAAATGTGTTTCAAACATAGATTCAATGTGTTTCAAACAACATTGTTTCAATCAGTTTGTCCCCATTGGGTACTAAGGTTGTTGATGAAAAAAACCAAGAGGCTAGTGGTTTGAATTGAAATACATCTACAATATCCTTTGGGGATTTTGGGGCAGAGCCAGCTAGACCAACAGAGATTGAAAAAGGCAGAGGTTGGTACTTAGAATGAGGCAGGAAAACAGCCCTTAGTCATAAATCAATAACATGAGATTTTACGGTGGCTGCGAGTTGAGAAGATCCCTCTTAAAAGCCATTGTCTGTAAGGCAGAGAGAGACCTGTGATGACTATTAAATGATGGAGGCAGGCTTTTGTGCTGCATAAATACAGGAGTGACACAGCCAAGCCCACGGCCACTGAAGGAGGATGTGGCTGTGACTCTGTTTCTATTTCTGAACATAAGATTGTTGGGGAAAACACTGTATTCTCAGGTCTGTTAGCTTGGAGGACTAAAGGGTTATGTGAATGTCAAGTGTCATGTGAAATATCAATGGATGTGTCAGTGAACTAACAAGAGCACTGAGTTAGAGAGGTGTTCAGGTCCTAAATGTATGAAAGGACACACTCAATTACATTTACTCATTTTTCCATGAGACAAAAAAAGGCTTTAGTAAAGGAGTGGAGTGGAATTTCTGTATAAACCAAGAGTAATTGTCATGAGAAAGAGTGTAGCTTTAAACACTGAACCTTAGGATTGAAAGCCAGCCTCCCTCTGTCTTGAATTGATGCCGTGGAATTGCATCCGTTGACATTAACTGAGGCTGAGAGTGAGAAATGATTTATTTATTATCATTCATGACCAGAAACACAGAGGCCTCCAGCTCTCTGTGTTGAACCACAGCCAGTGTGCCACTGAAATTACAGCTGTAATTGATTATTTGGGAAACAATGACAACATCAGAAATCTGGTGCAAAACACATTTCGGGAAGAGCTCAGGCTTATGTAAGAACAAACTGGCATGAATACCAAACAGACTGTCACTTTTAGAAACGGTTGTATAGAGCCATTCCAGAACATGGTGTTTGCCAGCTTCCTGCGAGGTGTGAGGAGTTTTAGACACAGTCCCCTAATGACTATAGAAATAAGTTGTGCCGGGCTGCCACCGGTGGAGTATAATGAATGTTCTCATTTTCAGCCATTTTCAATTTGTCTCGTTAGGGCCCCCGGGCTCTGCCACGTCGCCACATTGTTAAGTTCAGCAGTGAGGTTAGATCAATTTGTTTGCTAAACAGTATGATTGTGCTTCAGCTCCATTGGTGGCGCACTCCTAAAAGGGCCAATTTGTGAAACATGGAGAGAGTCTCGCACAGAGAAGCCAAAATTGCTCTCTTCTTGAATTGCACAGCAAAACCATTCATTTGGAGAGAAAATTAATATTTTCTCCAAACACTAGAAGCCATTATATCTGGGATTTGTTGACATTTCAGTGAGTGCCTTTTTGCATACTTAAAATCCTATACAATATGCTGAGGATTATTTCTCAATATTTGCACACCGGATAGAATTAACCTGCTGTATTAATGTAATTTTTTGAAGTAAACACTTCTGGACTCCAGCTTCTGTTTCAATGAACGGCTGTGTTTGCTGGCATAGGGCACTGTTATCGTGAGACAAATGTGTTGAAGTAGTTAATTTGGAGCGTTATTATACACCTTTTACCCAAATATTGGCTACAGCTGAAGTATGAAATCAACAGGATAGGCTAGCCATTCTTCAACAAGCTGGAATCATTGTGATTAGAGCTCTATAAAATCGAATTCCCCTTGGTAAGGGACTATTTTGTTTTGACAAAACACTGACGTTTTCTGACATTTAGCTGGACTAATGAGTTTTCTCCAGGATGCCTGTGTTACTGAGATATGAGGGGATGGCGAGTCACAAACCTGTTGCTTCTGCTGTCAGAGACCCAGCAGACTTCCAAAGACCAGTAACACTGTTCTGTTGTTGAACGGCAATGATCCTAATAGACTATGTCCTCAGTCATTATTTTAAGTCAAGCCTTACTGTACTTCAAAAGTTCCCTGTGTTCCTTGTGTGTACATTTTGTTCAACCTCATTTCTTTTCCGTGTCTATTTCTGCCTTATTCATGTTCTTTGTAATTCACTCTTTATTGAAGTCACTGCCTTCCCTGATGAAGATGGTAGAATGTTTAGAGATTTGGTGACATACTCTGTGGCAGATGACACAACAGAGCCATTGCTCCTAGCATGGGTTGTTAATCAACGGCTGTGTGAATGACTCATATAGATTCATCTGAAATCCTCTCCACCCCATTATTCCAAAGTACAAACACACACATGCACACACACGTGCACTAAAGTGCAAGTGCACGTGCGCATGCACACACACACACACTCGCACACACACACACACACACACACACACACACACACACACACACACACACACACACACACACACACACACACGCATACCCCACACACCCTAAAGTCACTACTGTATAAAAGCAAGTCTTCATACACAGCCTCAGCAACAGTCCTATTTAATAAAGGGTTATGTAATGGCATTGGCAGTGATTTACAGTAATTAGGCCATTGAAAGGTTAACTGCCAGGTCTGCTCCCACGTCCACAGCAGTCAGAAACCTCACTGAGCCCGGCTCATTGCCTTTAATACTGATACTTATCACCACTGATGAAGCAGACCTTCTCGGTCATTGCAAAGAGAACATGGGTCTGACCAAAAAGGTTATTTGTTCATGTGAAAAAGTAGACATGTATTATTGTAATACTTATAGTATCTGCAATGCAATGCAATGAAAGATACTGTAAGTAAGATTCTTCAGGTGTTACAGAAGTGGAATCTTGCTCACCTGTTATGCATCAGAACGAATTGGATTAAAACCCAGTCCTATCTGGTTTTGCATTGTCAATGGACATTGCTTTGACTGAGACTTCTGTTCACATTGTCAGTTAAACTTTATATTTAATGTCTTAATCAATTAGTTGAGTCCTCCTTCATTTCATCTTGAGTGATTTATTTAAAATAATTACATGAACTACTGGACTATGAATAATTGCTACTTTGTTCCTATGATTGACCATCTCAGTCTGCATGAAGAATAATCGTTTTTTTAAATCGCTTTGGTAATTACATTTTTCAGATTTAATTGCAACATAGGTGTAATGTTTGTAATCAAATGTAAGAAATTAAATCAAACAAAATAAATAAATGAAAATAAACATAACATTTGGCACGCATTACAGTTTTTTTTATCGCTTTGGTACTATTTTTACAAGTATGTGGTACATTTTAACAACTCAGAACTGGTCACACTTGTAACGCAGCCAGTCTTTCATTCAAAACCTGTCATTGTGCATTAATTTGGATTGTAAACATCTCACCACACAGCCATTGATTCAAAATATAAGTTTATTGTGAAATGTAATTACAACATTGGTTTAATCACCAAAACACAACATAATGATATCTTTTCAATTTAGTTGTTTTAACTAGCAGTTAATCCAATAGTAAACAATGCAAGATACGTGTTTCAAGTCATACTTAGAAGTGCTGAAACTAATACGCTACAGTACTGTAAATTACACAGTTTTCATGTTAGGCAATACACTTACATTACACAACAAAGTGTGTAATCAAAGGTGTGATCAATGAAGACATCCTCTACAATCATTCATATATATATATGTATATATATACACAATGAGGGAAAAAAGTATTTGATCCCCTGCTGATTTTGTACGTTTGCCCACTGACAAAGAAATGATCAGTCTATCATTTTAATGGTAGGTTTATTTGAACAGTGAGAGACAGAATAACAACAAAAAAATCCAGAAAAATGCATGTCAAAAATGTT
This sequence comes from Coregonus clupeaformis, assembly GCF_020615455.1. NCBI lineage: Eukaryota > Metazoa > Chordata > Actinopteri > Salmoniformes > Salmonidae > Coregonus > Coregonus clupeaformis. The sequence continues at coordinate 5,720,960 of NC_059225.1, read as the reverse complement.
ATAAATTGATTTGCATTTTAATGAGGGAAATAAGTATTTGACCCCCTCTCAATCAGAAAGATTTCTGGCTCCCAGGTGTCTTTTATGCAGGTAACGAGCTGAGATTAGGAGCACACTCTTAAAGGGAGTGCTCCTAATCTCAGTTTGTTACCTGTATAAAAGACACCTGTCCACAGAAGCAATCAATCAATCAGATTCCAAACTCTCCACCATGGCCAAGACCAAAGAGCTCTCCAAGGATGTTAGGGTCAAGATTGTAGACCTACACAAAGCTGGAATGGGCTACAAGACCATCGCCAAGCAGCTTGGTGAGAAGGTGACAACAGTTGGTGCGATTATTCGCAAATGGAAGAAACACAAAATAACTGTCAATCTCCCTCGGCCTGGGGCTCCATGCAAGATCTCACCTTGTGGAGTTGCAATGATCATGAGAACGGTGAGGAATCAGCCCAGAACTACACGGGAGGATCTTGTCAATGATGTCAAGGCAGCTGGGACCATAGTCATCAAGAAAACAATTGGTAACACACTATGCCGTGAAGGACTGAAATCCTGCAGCGCCCGCAAGGTCCCCCTGCTCAAGAACGCACATATACAGGGCCGTCTGAAGTTTGCCAATGAACATCTGAATGATTCAGAGGAGAACTGGGTGAAAGTGTTGTGGTCAGATGAGACCAAAATGGAGCTCTTTGGCATCAACTCAACACGCCATGTTTGGAGGAGGAGGAATGCTGCCTATGACCCAAGAACACCGTCCCCACCGTCAAACATGGAGGTGGAAACATTATGCTTTGGGGGTGTTTTTCTGCTAAGGGGACAGGACAACTTCACCGCATCAAAGGGACGATGGACGGGGCCATGTACCGTCAAATCTTGGGTGAGAACCTCCTTCCCTCAGCCAGGGCATTGAAAATGGGTCGTGGATGGGTATTCCAGCATGACAATGACCCAAAACACACGGCCAAGGCAACAAAGGAGTGGCTCAAGAAAAAGCACATTAAGGTCCTGGTGTGGCCTAGCCAGTCTCCAGACCTTAATCCCATAGAAAATCTTTGGAGGGAGCTGAAGGTTTGAGTTGTCAAACGTTAGGCTCGAAACCTTAATGACTTGGAGAAGATCTGCAAAGAGGAGTGGGACAAAATCCCTCCTGAGATGTGTGCAAACCTGGTGGCCAACTACAAGAAACGTCTAACCTCTGTGATTGCCAACAAGGGTTTTGCCACCAAGTACTAAGTTGTGTTTTGTTTTCTGGATTTTTGTTGTTGTTAGTCTGTCTCTCACTGTTCAAATAAACCTACCATTAAAATTATAGAATGATCATGTCTTTGTCAGTGGGCAAACGTACAAAATCAGCAGGGGATCAAATACTTTTTTTTCCCTCACTGTATATATTTTTCAGATATAATTGCAACAAAGGTGTACTGTCTAATCAAATGTAAGAAATTAAATGAAACAAATTAAATGAATGAAAATAAAACATAGTTTAGCACACATTAATTTGCATCAGGTCTGTCTTGAGCATTTGGCCATCAATTTTCATCCACATCACAGTGAATGTCCTCATCGTTCATGCACTGCGGGAAAAACCTTTTGACAAGGCGATTCCAAGCTTGACATTGGTCTGCATTGATGTCGTCTCATGCCTCATCCATGGCCAGAAGGAGGGTGGCACGCACATTGGGACGACGATCATACACCTTCCACCTCCATGCTGAAAAGAATGGGGTTGAGGAAAGGAGAGTATGGGGGCAGATATAGGGTCATGAATCTGGGATGGGCCCGAAACCATGCCTGAACCACCTCTGCATGGTGGAGCCTGACACTTTCCCAAACAATGAAATAGGTAACCCCTTCCCCTTGACAGGCCTGCTCAATGAATGTGTGCAGCGTTGTAGGATCCAAGTAATGGCCTACGTCCTACCACACCATCTACAGAGACAGCTGCACACATGGAGATGTTTCCCCCACGTTGTCCAGGAACTTGGACTGTTGCTCGTTGGCTGATGAGGTTCCACCCACGGCACTGAGTTTTGGCCAAGTTGAAGCCCGCTTCATCTACAAAGATACTGTATACTTGTGATGGTTCAATCAAGCACCATCACCCTCTAAAATATGATATTGTGAAGTGTTATGTGCATCAAATATTAACAGTAATACAGTATATAGTGCTGTACCTGAACATACTTGGCCCACAGTTGTTTCACCCGGTCGTTGTTTCTCTCAAAAGGCACCAGGTAAATGTGTTTCATAGATACCTGGTGTCTCTTCAAAAGGCGGGCGATTTTTGGTAGGCTGATGATGCCACATTGGCAAAGGTGTCATCGTTCTCCTCAATGGCCTGTTTTATTTTGGACAGCCGTATATCATTCCTGGCCCTCACCATTTCCACCACTGCCCACTCCTGCTGGTTGGTCAGCACACTGCCAAGGCCACCATGGGGTTTTCTGCCAATTCTGAGGGTAGAACAGAGTATACTGTCAATAGATCATACTATAAGAATACTGTAACATGTTTTGTGAATTTATAGGCATTATAATATGTAATTTACTGTAAATGTAATGGTAAAGCATAGTGCATATCCTGCAGACTTACCGGTTTTCATGGCGAAATGTTCTCATGATCTAATTGACAGTTGATCTTTTCAGATTGGTGTTAAATAATCTGGCAGCCTCTGCCATGGTAAGGCCTCTGTTTACCACATGGCCAACAACGATGGCCCGGACTTCATTAGACACAACAGTTCCCTGCCGTCTGCCTCCCTCTCTCTCTCTGATGTCCAACTTTTTGACGTGGCCCATGCCCACCTCTTTGACCTCTTTTTTTATTTATTTATTTATTTTTTATTTTATTTTATTTCACCTTTATTTAACCAGGTAAGCCAGTTGAGAACAAGTTCTCATTTACAACAGCGACCTGGCCAAGATAAAGCAAAGCAGTGCGATAAAAACAACACAGAGTTACATATAGGGTAAAAAAACATAAAGTCAAAAATACAACAGAAAATATATATACAGTGTGTGCAAATGTAGCAAGTTATGGAGGTAAGGCAATAAATAGGCTATAGTGCAAAATAATTACAATAGTATTAACACTGGAATGCTAGATGTGCAAGAGATTATGTGCAAATAGAGATACTGGGGTGCAAAATAGCAAAATAAATAACAATATAGGGATGAGGTAGTTGGGTGGGCTAATTTCAGATGGGCTGTGTACAGGTGCAGTGATCGGTAAGGTGCTCTGACAACTGATGCTTAAAGTTAGTGAGGGAGATAAGAGTCTCCAGCTTCAGAGATTTTTGCAATTCGTTCCAGTCATTGGCAGCAGAGAACTGGAAGGAATGGCGGCCCAAAGGAGGTGTTGGCTTTGGGAATGACCAGTGAGATATACCTGCTGGAGCGCAGACTACGGGTGGGTGCAGCTATGGTGACCAATGAGCTAAGATAAGGCAGGGATTTGCCTAGCAGTGATTTATAGATGGCCTGGAGCCAGTGGGTTTGACGACGAACATGTAGTGAGGACCAGCCAACAAGAGCGTACAGGTCACAGTGGTGGGTAGTGTATGGGGCTTTGGAGACAAAACGGATGGCACTGTGATAGACTACATCCAGTTTGCTGAGTAGAGTGTTGGAGGCTATTTTGTAAATGACATCGCCGAAGTCAAGGATCGGTAGGATAGTCAGTTTTACGAGGGCATGTTTGGCAGCATGAGTGAAGGGAGGCTTTGTTGCGAAATAGGAAGCCGATTCTAGATTTAACTTTGGATTGGAGATTCTTTATGTGAGTCTGGAAGGAGAGTTTACAGTCTAACCAGACACCTAGGTATTTGTAGTTGTCCACATACTCTAGGTCAGACCCGTTGAGAGTGGTGATTCTAGTCGGGTGGGCGGGTGCCAGCAGCGTTCGATTGAAAAGCATGCATTTAGTTTTACTAGTGTTTAAGAGCAATTGGAGGCTACTGAAGGAGTGTTGTATGGCATTGAAGCTCGTTTGGAGGTTTGTTAACACAGTGTCCAATGAAGGGCCAGATGTATACAAAATGGTGTCGTCTGCGTAGAGGTGGATCTGAGAGTCACCAGCAGCAAGAGCGACATCATTGACATACACGGAGAAAAGTGTCGGCCCAAGAATTGAACCCTGTGGCACCCCCATAGAGACTGCCATAGGTCCAGACAACAGGCCCTCCGATTTGACACACTGAACTCTATCTGAGAAGTAGTTGGTGAACCAGGTGAGGCAGTCATTTGAGAAACCAAGGCTATTTAGTCTGCCAATAAGAATGTGGTGGTTGACAGAGTCGAAAGCCTTGGCCAGGTCGATGAAGACGGCTGCACAGTACTGTCTATTATCAATCGCAGTTATAATATCATTTAGGACCTTGAGCGTGGCTGAAGTTCACCCATGACCAGCTCGGAAACCGGATTGCATAGCGGAGAAGGTACGGTGGTATTCGAAATGGTCGGTGATCTGTTTGTTAACTTGGCTTTCAAATACTTTCGAAAGGCAGGGCAGGATGGATATAGGTCTGTAGCAGTTTGGATCTAGAGTGTCACCCCCTTTGAAGAGGGGGATGACCGCGGCAGCTTTCCAATCTCTGGGGATCTCAGACGTTATGAAAGAGAGGTTGAACAGACTAGTAATAGGGGTTGCGACAATTTCGGCGGCTAGTTTTAGAAAGAAAGGGTCCAGATTGTCTAGCCCAGCTGATTTGTAGGGGTCCAGATTTTGCAGCTCTTTCAGAACATCAGCTGTCTGAATTTGTGTGAAGGAGAAGCGGGGGGGGCATGGGCAAGTTGCAGCGGAGGGTGCAGAGTTGGTGGCCGGGGTAGTGGTAGCCAGATGGAAATCAGTGCAGTGGGCAACTGGGAGGAAGTGTTCTTATTCTCCATGGACTTTACAGTGTCCCAAAACTTTTTGGAGTTAGTGCTACAGGATGCAAATTTCTGTTTGATGAGGCCCATGCCCACCTCTTTGACCTCTTTGATGGGGCCCATGCTGAGCCTCTTTGATGGGGCACATGCCCACATCTCTGACAGGCCCCTTGTCCTCGAGCTCTTTGATTTCTTCCTCTCCCTTGCTGTCTATCCTGCTCCATGTTGAAAGAAATTGCAAGTGTTCACACCCCCCCTTTTATATTGTGACCAATTGTTGTTACAACTATGTGAAATCAATTAGCAATAACGAGTAGTTGTTATGTATGTATCATACATGTAATTTATATTTGTATACTTTACAAACACATTTTATTTCTGTAGTTTTCTAAATCCATATATAGTAGACAAACCAGTTTAAAATCTATAGGTTTACCAAACGGTTAAATCATTAACCATTAAGCACAGTTGGATTAAGTGATGGTCAAATGTATTTAAGCAAATGAGAAGAGAATCATATGAAAAGCATTGCATTGTGAAAGGCAATTACTTTATATGAAAGGTATTTCTAGATGAAACACTGATTAGGTTTGGTGGAAAATGTACTTTGTGATTTTTAAATGTGCTTAAAGTTGTGAAAAAACAGCCTTTTGGATGATCTGTTTTGAGTTTTGCACTAAGAGTTGTGGAATTTTACCACATACTTGTGATAGAACACTATTGTATGTGTGTCTATGGATACAGCCACTTCTAAGCTATGTTCTCAACAAGTTACATTTTCATACTCCAAGCCCGCAGGTAATATAGAGCAAATAATGACTTATAAACTGATACAGCTTTACGGGATATAATGACTTGGTATGATAATGTATAACAAAGTAGTTGACTGTCCAGGGAAGCTATTTATTAGAGCTCATGGATACCCTGTGATGAAGAATGTAGAGCGTCTACTTACTTGAGCTTGTACAGCAAATGCATATTCACTTTAGGTTGATATCACTCTCTGTACATAATGCATATTCACTTTAGGTTGATATCACTCTCTGTACATAATGCATATTCACTTTAGGTTGATATCACTCTCTGTACATAATGCATATTCACTTTAGGTTGATATCACTCTCTGTACATAATGCATATTCACTTTAGGTTGATATCATTTTGTACATAATGTATGTTCCTCACACACACTATGAGTGCCTTTACTTCTGAGCACCTGGCAGGAGGAGACAGACACACTCAGAGATGGACACATGCAGGCGCCTACACACACTCTCTCTTAGAGATAGACACACACACACACACACACACACACACACACACACACACACACACACACACACACACACACACACACACACACACACACACACACACACACACACACACACACACTCACACACACTCTCTCTCTCTCTCTCTCTCTCTCTCTCTCTCTCTCTCTCTCTCTCTCTCTCTCTCTCTCTCTCTCTCACACACACACACACACATTTACTCTCTGTTTGGATGAGCTGATCACAACTGAGAGCGCCACACTGGGCTGTTCAGAACCATTATGTCCACCTGACTGCCACTCACGACCCCTCAGGTGAAGTCATATTGGCAACCTGAGGCTGCTCTTTGCAGTCACAGCTATTTATTCACATTAATATTGGAAACTGAGCAGTCAGGGGCATCTGCAGTGAGGCCAGGCTAAATACCCATTCCACTGATCAGAATTGGATACAGAATGCAAATGTAGGTGAGGCTATATGTATATCACTGGTCATACTGTTGTGTTTATCTTGTAATCTATCAAGCAAGAGTGACGTATGTATTCAAAATCGTTTAGTTTATTCTGGAGAGGACAGTTCAGACAGATGAGATATACTGTGGCAAAACTAGCTAAGAATAGAGTACCCGCGTTTACAAGACAACACCCTGTCATTCTCTACAAGTATGAGTACGACCTTTCCTCACACAGGAAGCGGCGCAGGTATTAATCCAGGCACTTGTCATCTCCCGTCTAGACTACTGCTACTCTCTGTTGGCTGGGCTCCCCGCTTGTCCATCAAACCCCTGTAACCTATCTAGAACGCCCGGCATGCCTGGTTTTCAACCTTCCCAAGTTATCCCATGTCACACCGCTCCTCCGCACACTCCACTGGCTTCCAGTTGAAGCTTGCATCATCTTCAAGAACCTAACCCTAACCCTATGAAGAAGCAAGGGAACTGCCCCTCCCTACCTTCAGGCTATGGTCAAACCCAACACCCAAACTCGAACAATCCATTCTGCCACCTCTGGTCTCTTGGCCCTCCCACCGCTACGGGAGGGCAGCTCCCGCTCAGCCCAGCCAAAGCTCTTCTCTCTCCTAGCACCCCAATGGTGGAACAAGCTTCCCCTTAATGTCAGGACAGCTAAGAGTACCTGCCCAGCTTCCGAACGTCTGAAACGTTAATTCTTTAAAGGGTATCTTAAATAAATCCCACAGAAATTACTTGAGAAACATTTGTTTTGTCTCTGACTACAAAATAACATTTCTACATTACTAAACATTTGCACCTGTGCAAAGCCTGCAGTGTGCTGGTTATTTTCAGAAGGGGATAAGACGCCAGAACAATAAAGCTTAGCCTAAACCACTAAACTATCTTTATTTATATTTAGACATAGAATAATTGTAAATAGTTATAGTTGAAAAAGTATAGATAAATGGAAAGATTGATTGATTGCTTGATAGGATAGGATAGCCTGAACATAAGTTGGTTTGGTGTCTTTAGCTTGAACAGTTCAAGAGTTACTATTACTGTTGGTGGATTATTTTATGCTAATTTTAATTGTTATAATTTATAAGGATTAGAACATTTTCAAGTTGATTTAATGTCTGTAGCTGAAAGTGTTAAAGACCAGTGTGTTGTTAGGGTTAGTGTAAAGTTAAGAACGTACCGTAAGCTCACTCCACAGCTAGCTTGAAATATCGCCAATGGATCTTTTTCGATAGCTCAAACGATTGATACGTTATCAAGTAGGGCGGTCAGTCCGCGTGTGTTTGCGAGCAGAGGATCACTGGGTCGAGCATGGTATGGGGACAGGGACAGTGGAGGAAGAGTGTAAAGGAGTTAAGAACCTACCGTAAGATCACTCCACAGCTAACTTGAAATGACGCAGATGGAGAAATCAAATTAAATATTTTTCCATAGATCAACGGTTGGTACGTTGTCAAGGAGGGCAGTTGTGTGTTTGCGAGCAGAGGATCACTGGTTCGAGCCCGGAATGGGGACATGGACGGTTTATGAAGCTATACTGTTAGCAGCACACTGACATACGTTTCACTGGTGCCGTGACCAGGATCAGCAGTTGGGCTCAGCTCAATGGCCGGTGTCACTCGCGGTGTTGCGAGTTTAGAAGGGGTGAGTGTAACGGAGTTAAGAATATACCGTAAACTCACTCCACAGCTAGCTTGAAAGGTCGCCGATGGAGCTATCAAATGAGATATTATTCGATAGCTCAGGAGGTTAGTTCATTGTCAGGAGGGCGGTCACATGTGTTTGCTATCAGAGGATCACTGGTTCGAGCCCGATATGGGGACAGTGGAGGAAGCTATACTGTTAGAAGCACACTGATGTTTGTTTCATTGGCATTGAAACCATTACATTTAATGGAAATTATAATGGTTTATAGTTTATAAAGGTGTGTCACGCCCTGACCTATAGAACTCTTGTTTGTTGAGTCAGGGTGTGGAAATTAAGGTTAGATATTCTATGTTTAAGTTTTCTATTTCTATGTCTGGCCGGGTATGATTCCCAATCAGAGGCAGCTGTCGCTCATTGTCTCTGATTGGGGATCATGCTTAGGTAGCCCATTGCCTACTGTGTATTGTGGGATCTTGTTCCTGTTAGGCTGGTATGTGTATAGCCCTTTGGACTTCACGTTACGTTGTTTCTTGTTTTGTTGAATGTTTATTTAGTTAATAAACATGTACGCTTTTCACGCTGCACCTTGGTCCGACCTGTCTCTCAACGTTCGTGACAGAAGATCCCACCAAACGAGGACCAAGCAGCGTGGCCAGGAGCAGACATCCTGGACATGGTAGGAGATCCTGGATGGTAAGGGATCTTGGACATGGGAGGAGATCCATGCTGGGATGGATCGCCGTCCTTGGCAACAGACAGAGGAAGCCCGGGTAGGAGAGGAGCAACGGCGACACCGACGGCGCCGGCCCGAGGAGGAAGCCTGAGAGGCAGCCCCAATTACATTTTTTGGGGGGGCTAAAGGGGTGGTCGGGGATCGAGAGAGAAGAGCCCCAACCACTGCACCCGGTGGGGTTCCAGTTGGAGTCCCTACGACCATGGGAACAGGAATGGGAACAGTTTTACACTGAGGAGTCGGAGGATGATGACGACGATGAGTTTCTGTTCCCTAACTCGTGGGGGCTCCCGGAGGAGTCCTCACTGGAGGAGGATGGGTGGTGGAGAGAGAAGGACTGGAGCAGTCGTGGATCTCCAACGCCAGTTCCCAGCCCGGTACGCCCCGTGCCTGCTCCTTGCACCAAGCCAGTGGTGCGTGTTCCCAGTCCGGCACGGCCCGTGCCTGCTCCTCGCACCAAGCCAGTGATGCGTGCTCCCAGTCCGGCACGCCCCGTGCCTGCTTATCGCACCAAGCCAGTGGTGCGTGTTCCCAGTCCGGCACGGCCCGTGCCTGCTCCTCGCACCAAGCCAGTGGTGCGTGTTCCCAGTCCGGCACTGCCCGTTCCATGACAGAAACACGCACCTAAAATGGAGTCAGCAGGTACAGTCGGTCCGTCCAGATCTTTGGAGGAACGTATCCAACGGCAGGCGAGCAGGATCCAGGCTCTCGGCAGCGCAATGGAGTGCGTGGTGAGTACATTGGAGCGATGGGAGAGAGGTGGCGTTTCTACAACTCCTCCAACCACACAACTCACCTGACCTCCAGCGATGGTCCCCTGCAGGGAGCACTTTAGCGTGTCGGTGCCCAGTCTGGGGCCGGCAACCAGCCCAACTTCAGGGTTGGAAACCACCTCTGCGTCGGCACGGCTTTAGGCCTGCTCCAGAGATGGGGATGGATACGGTTCCGATCAGCGGCTCCACTCCGGAGTCAGAACAGTCCGCTCCACCGGTGCCTAGTCCAGCTCTGGTCAGCGGCTCCACTCCGGAGCCAGAGCAGTCCGCTCCACCGGGGTCCAGTCCAGCTCCAGTCAGTGGCTCCACTCCGGAGCCAGAGCAATCCGCTCCACTGGTGCCTGATCCAGCTCCGGTCAGCTACTCCACTCCGGAGCCAGAGCAGTCCGCTCCACCGGTGTCTACTCCAGCTCCGGTCAGCGGCTCCACTCCGGAGCCAGTGCATTCCGCTCCACCGGGGTCCAGTCCAGCTCCGGTCAGCTGCTCCACTCTGGAGCCAGAGCAGTCCGCTCCACCTGTGCCCAGTCCAGCTCCGGTCAGCGGCTCCACTCCGGAGCCAGAGCATTCCGCTCCACCGGGGTCCAGTCCAGCTCCGGTCAGCGGCTCCACTCTGGAGCCAGAGCATTCCGCTCCACCGGTGTCTAGTCCAGCTCCGGTCAGCGGCTCCATTCCGGAGTCAGAGCATTCCGCTCCACCGGTGCCTGATCCAGCTCCGGTCAAATGCTCCACTCCGGAGCCAGAGCAATCTGCTCCACCATTTAATGGAAATTATAATGGTTTATAGTTTATAAAGGTGTGTCACGCCCTGACCTATATAACTCTTGTTTGTTGAGTCAGGGTGTGGAAATCTAGGTTAGATATTCTATGTTTAAGTTCTAGTTTTCTATTTCTATGTCTGGCCGGGTATGATTCCCAATCAGAGGCAGCTGTCGCTCATTGTCTCTGATTGGGGATCATGCTTAGGTAGCCTATTGCCTACTGTGTCTTGTGGGATCTTGTTCCTGTTATGCTGGTATGTGTATAGCCCTTTGGACTTCACGTTACGTTGTTTCTTGTTTTGTTTAATGTTTATTTAGTTAATAAACATGTACGCTTTTCACGCTGCACCTTGGTCTGACCCGTCTCTCAACGTTCGTGACAAGGTGTTAGAGAATTTGAAGTTAGAAAAGCTTGAACATTTAAAAGTTGGTTGTAGCTTAATTGGCCAAGGAACAGGACCATTTTGAATAACTATCACTGTATTCCTATGGTTCTCATTCAAACCCATGATGATTTATGCAAATGTAAAATGGTTATAGTTCAAAAAGTATAAATAGCATAAAAAATCGGAATAAAATCAATCAAAGTTGAGCCAGTCTGCACATTTCAACATTGAATTGGAGTTGATAGCTTAAACGTTTGAAGATGAGTAGTGTCTAGAATTTGTTAAAAGTCTACGGCCATTGAAATGCATTGGGGTTCATTTTAATATTGTTGTAGTTCAAAAAGTATGAATAGCTTAAAGCAGGGGTGTCAAACACTGTTAGCAAGCTGGTCAGAGTGAAGAGACTACATGTATGTCCATTATAATTTCCATGGCCCTGTGGGTAGGTAAAGCAAGCGATGATAGGGGACACAGTATATACTGTATGAGAGCTTTGGCTGTCAATCATCAAACGATTGATTTAGCCTCATGGCACCTTTTTGACATAAACAGCGAGGGTCATGAGTTCATGTGAGAGGAATATGTCTACCATGTGGTTTATGAAGTCTTTATCATCCCATCTTTAATTTTGAAGCTGCAGGCCCAGACCCATATATAGAGATATACATATGTAATTATACTGTATATGGTTATATGCAGGCCTAGCCGTTTGTTAGGGCTCTTTATGGGAGCTGTTCATGTGAACACCTCCACTGTGGCAACAACGTCAGATTACAAGGCTTTAAAGGTTGAAATCTGAATTGGCCTGTTACACACTGCTCTGAAGCAGACTGCCTTCCCTTCCCCTAGCCAGTGCCCAGCCAGACAAGAAGGTGTCTGCTGCAGTAATGTATTCTGCTTGAGGCCTTCCAATCAATACCCGTGTCCTGGCTGCTCATCCGCTCACACCCACAGTGACAGGGCCAGACAACTGAGAAAGCTCTTACTGTAATTTATGTCATTTGGTCACCGCTTTATAGAATGGATGCTGTAATATATGGTGTGTTCTAACAATGCTGTTATCCAGCTATTTCAGCCTTGGGTGTTGTAATACTACAGATGTAGGATCTTAATTTGATCACTGTGCTGCAGGAAATGCAGACGAGCTTTGTGATTTACATAATTTCACTGAAAACCCACACTAACACACAGTTACTACCAATCAAGCAAAATTATGGACTAAATGTTCAAACCTATTGTTGTAGGATTATTCTTCTCTGACATCACTGGTCAAATTAAGATCCTACATCTGTATCACCGCTGGTGTTTGAACAAATATTATGCTCAAACATACAATTATTGAATTTCTGACAATGGATGGATAATGGATAGTCTGTCAACATGATTCAATTGAATTCGTCAGTTTATTTGCTTATAATCAATGAGAACTTCTGCTGTCTATATTAGTGTGTGCATCTTGTTCTGGGTGTGCAGGCATGTATGCGTGCTCATGCGTTTGTGTCTATCCATGTGCGTGTGTATGTCCACCCCCCAGCCCAGCGTGACTCTAGTGCAGAGACTAACAATTCATTGAGCCGTCGCCATGGTTACCCCAGTGGTCAATATCGGGCTGGACTGATGGAACTCATTCCAGGTGCTCCAGGACTATAATTACCCTAAATTATAAACTGGGTGGTTTGAGCCCTGAATGCTGATTGGCTGAAAGCTGTGGTATATAAGACCGTATACCACGGGTATGACAAAACATTTATTTTGACTATTTTTATTGCATTGGTAACCAGTTTATAATAGCAATAAGGCACCTCAGGTGTTTGTGGTATATGGTCAATATACCACACCCCCTAATGCCTTATTGCTTAATTAGAATGTGCCGTGGCGTTAACCTCCTTCCGCTGCTTTGTGAGCACCTGCAGGTAGGCTAGTACCTGCTATCTAGCTCCCAAGGAGAGAGAGCATGTCTCGCAGAGCGTTTTCGAACCCAACACATCAAGAGATCAAGAATGTGGATGATGTGGTAATGGTGTGTCATGCAAGAGAGGCTTTTGCCTGATGGGCCCTCTAAATAAAGCCTGGAATGAACAACAACAACACTTTCATTTCTTCCATCTGGGCTCACTTTGTCGAAGACATTGAGTGGAAGTAATAAGATGTAATGGCAACTGGATTTGTGCTGTGTTTGTGCATGTGTGTAGGTGTGTAGGTGTGTAGGTGTGTGGGTGTGTGATTCCAGTTCGTTGAGTTCAATTCCTCCACTGTCCTTCATGTTTAATGTCAGGGAGGGCCTTGAGGAATGGAATGGTGGCTTTGATTGCGAAACCTCATGTAGCAGTGTGATTCTCATAAAACTGGCACTTGAAAAAAAAAAATTCATTTTTTACTATAAAAATGACTGAATAGGATCTATATTGATCTATTTCATAATTATTGTTATGTTTATTGATCAGTTTTCAATGTCCCAAAAAGTTATAAACAAATCCATTTCTTATATTTGTTAACATTGCTCCCCTAATGAAAAGGCTTGAGTTAAACATAACACTGAAAACAAATATATTTCAAATAATATTTTGTAATTTATCTCATTACCGCAACACATAACCTTTTCTGAATCTTGTTTTTGTCATAATTACTTGTTATCTTTATGTACACATATTTGGAAAAAGAACAAAAGGCATCAGATTAAGCCAAAATTGCTAAAGAATAAGTTGTATTTTTCCTAATATTTCCTCCTTTTGGAGATAATAATGCATGTTTCGGTAATGAGTGTTGCAGTTTGCCATTCCATTGAACAACTGTACTGAGCTCCATTAGAGATTCAGTAACCCAATATATCATCAAACTGTGTCATTTGTAAATCCCAAATGACTTGCATAATACTAAAATCACTGATCTTAATGCAATTGACTAAAATACCCCTTATTTTAGCACAAGCATAACTGTAATTATGTGCTTGTATTTCAGACTTTACGTGCATGCAAGACAAAAGTAGACTTAAGGGTAGAAAAGCTACTTTTTTAAGAAAAAGTCATTTTTCTTTACAGGTAATATTGGTGTATTAGGACATTGATATGTGTGGTTGTAAGGTATTTTAGATGTATTTCTGGATTGAATGGGATCCTATTGGCAAATGGCATAACATGATATGCCTATAAAGTATCTAAATATGTGGGATATGGACCAAAGACTGTCTAGGGATATCAAACAACTGTATAGGTAAGTGCTAAAACAGGTACACATTTTAAAATGGGGGATATCAAATGGGCGGCAGGTAGCCTAGTGGTTAGAGCTTTGGGCCAGTAACCAAAAGCCGACATTATGATATTCTCTTAAGTGGCGGGGTTGGTCTTTGCTGAAACACAAACTCCAGATTGTGGCTTTAAGTAAATTAAATGGGGTTTATACACCCCATATTTATTGACAAACCCTACTTGGTCAAATAACTGATGTTTAAAAAAAAATCTAAACAATAGGTGTAAGCAGTGGTCCTGGTAAAATAAAGTTACCAGCACAGCACACCCATTGACAATACATTAGAATTAGCTTATTATCATTACCTAAATTAAAGTTCTCATTACCGAAACTGACCTAACATTTTTTATGTGTTAATGAAAAATGTGTTTCGGTAATGAGAGGCCCTCAAAATGCAAGTAATAGGAAACAGCCATTATAAGTCAGCAAACAATAGCGGAGGTGTATAAAGATGGCGGCCCCAATGCACTTACCACAAATGCCTCGTTTGCTAAGTTCGCTGTATTATACATTGCTCTACTTTAATCTTTTTTTGTGTCATCATTAGCGCAGTATACAAGATCCCAATTCTAGCTCCAGGACGGCGGCAATATAAAAAAAAAAAGCCAAGACCTCAGAAAAAAAATTGTAGACCTCCACAAGTCTGTTTGATCCTTGGGAAGCAATTTCCAAACGCCTGAAGGTACCACGTTCATCTGTACAAACAATAGTACGCAAGTATAAACACCATGGGACCACACAGCCGTCATACCGCTCAGGAAGGAGACGTGTTCTGTCTCCTAGAGATGAACGTACTTTGGTGAGAAAAATGCAAATCAGTCCCAGAACAACAGCAAAGGACCTTGTGAAGATGCTGGAGGAAACAGGTACAAAATTATCTATATCCACAGTAAAATGAGTCCTATATCAACATGAAAGGCCGCTCAGCAAGGAAGAAGACACTGCTCCAAAACCTCCATAAAAAAGCCAGACTACGGTTTGCAACTGCACATGGGGACAAAGATCATGCTTTTTGGAGAAATGTCCTCTGGTCTGATGAAACAAAAATAGAACTGTTTGGCCATAATGACCATCGTTATGTTTGGAGGAAAAAGGGAGTTGCTTGCAAGCCGAAGAACACCATCCCAACCGTGAAGCACAGGGGTGGCAGCATCATGCTGTGTGGGTGCTTTGCTGCAGGACGGCCTGGTGCACTTCACAAAATAGATGGGATCAGGAGGAAGGAAAATTATGTCCAAAGTTGTGGCAAAATGGCTTAAGGAGAGCAAAGTTAAGGTATTGGAGTGGCCATCACAAAGCCCTGACCTCAATCCTATAGAAAATGTGTGGGCAGAACTGAAAAAGCGTGTGCGAGCAAGGAGGCCTACAAACCTGACTCAGTTACACCAGCTCTGTCAGGAGGAATGGGCCAAAATTCACCCAACTTATTGTGGGAAGCTTGTGGAAGGCTACCCGAAACGTTTGACCCAAATGAAACGCAAACATTTTTTTAAGGCAGTGCTGCCAAATACTAATTGATTGTATGTAAACTTCTGACCAACTGGGAATGTGATGAAATAACTAAAAGCTGAAATAAATAATTCTCTCTACTATTATTCTGACATTTCACATTCTTAAAATAAAATGGTGAATCTAACTGACCTAAAACAGGGAATTTTTACTAGGATTAAATCAGGAATTGTGAAAAACTGAGTTTAAATGTATTTGGCTAAGGTGAATGTAAACTTCCGACTTCAACTGTTTATACCAAAGTATGTGGACACCCCTTCAAATGAGTGGATTCGGCTTTTTCAGCCACACCAGTTGCTGACAGGTGTATAAAACCGAGCACACAGCCATGCAATCTCCATAGACAAACATTGGCAGTAGAACGGCCTTACCTTTCCAACAAGTCAGTTCGTAAAATGTCTGCCCTGCTGGTGCTGCTCCGGTCAACTGTAAGTGCTGTTATTGTGAAGTGGAAACATCTAGGAGCAACAATGGCTCAGCCACGAAGTGGTAGGCCACACAAGCTTACAGAACGGGACCGCCGAGTGCTGAAGCGCGTAGCATGTAAAAATGGTCTGTTCTCAGTTGCAACACTCACTACCGAGTTCCAAACTGCCTCTGGAAGCAATGTCAGCACAATAACTGTTCGTCGGGAGCTTAATGAAATGGGTTTCAATGGCCGAGCAGCTGCACACAAGCCTAAGATCACCATGCGCAATGCCAAGCGATGGCTGGAGTGGTGTAAAGCTTGCCACCATTGGACTCTGGAGCAGTGGAAACGCATTCTCTGCAGTGATGAATCACGCTTCACCATCTGGCAGTCCGATGGACGAATCTGGGTTTGGCGGATGCCAGGAGAATGCTACCTGCCCGAAAGCATAGTGCCAACTGTAAAATCTGGTGGAGGAGGTATAATGGTCTGGAGCTGTTTTTCATGGTTCAGGCCCCCTTCCAGTGAAAGGAAATCTTAACACTACAGCATTCAATGACATTCTAGACGATTCTGTGCTTCCAACTTTGTGGCAACAGTTTGGGGAAGGCCTTTTCCTGTTTCAGCATGCCCCCGTGCACAAAGCAAGGTCCATACAGAAATTGTTTGCCGAGATCGGTGTGGAAGAACTTGACTGGCCTGCAGAGAGCCCTGACCTCAACCCCGCCTTTGGGATGAATTGGAACGCCGACTGCGAGCCAGGCCTAATCGCCCAACATCCGTGCCCGACCTCACTAATGCTCTCGTAGCTGAATGGAAGCAAGTCCCCGCAGCAATGTTCCAACATCTAGTGGAAAGCCTTCCCAGAAGAGTGTGGAGGTTGTTATAGCAGCAAAGGGGGGACCAACTCCATATTAATGCCCATGATTTTGGAATGATATGTTCGACAAGCAGGTGTCCACATACTTTTGGTCATGTAGTGTAGTTCATTGTTGCAGATGCATCATGGTTTTCTAACTCAATTTGCTGCTAACGTGGTTAAAACTGGTTTCATGATAATCACCCAGCAACTGTTGCAGACAGTACACAAAGGGTACATTGAAATGACATGGAAACAATGTTGATAACTACTAGTGTGTGCCCAGTGGGTAGCAATTCATTTGTGCGCCTTGAGAGTGGATACATCTCTTTAGACAGGGTTTCTGAGACTATGACAAGAAACTTTGTACAAAGCATTAAATCAGATCTGAAATAAAGTTTATTCAATGTGTGGGTGTCTTTGTGAATGAAGCTGAATGTTTTTCTATTGAAATTTCATAGCTACACGACGCTGCACATCATCCTCGAGATTATTTGTTTTCTACATTTGGAATAGCAGTATTAGACATGGCGGAAAGGGCACAAAACAAACTGAGTAGGAGCAAAGCCCTTAAGAATGAGGAGGCATCACTATTTAAAGCTCTTTCATATATTCAACCTTTCGTTGCGCATTCTTTCCCCCTGCACACCATCACTGAGCTCCCATCAGACGAGAGACAATGAGAACATATTTACAGCCTGGAACATATAATCTCTTCTTGTTCCCTGGCTTTATGTTCCTTAAAAAAAATGGAGGCCTATTTGACAGGCACACAAGTGCGAGCGACTGGCTTACCAAACGACTGGCTTACTTACCAAGACAAATGAGTCTTGAAACCATATCGACTGATATTTGTATTCACACTCAGCCCCCACGTATCTCCCCTCCCCCGCACCTTCACCACCAACCACCAAGAGAGAGAAAGCCTATTCATATATCCTGGCTCAGATCTCTGTGTGAAGGGAGAAGCCGCCCGCTGAATCTCCCCTTCAAAGGACACTTCTGAGGTGGTTGTCCGCTTTGGTGGCCTGGAGGTTATTTATGGAGAAATAGAGGCGAAAGCTGTGGTGGTGGAGGCTAAAAGGGTAGTGCCTAACCGAGCCTCCATTTTTGTTATGTAAGGATGTATAAAGTGTTATGCAACGAGACTTAAGTTATGTAAGATACACGTCACCTGTTCTTCCGGACATATGGATGCATGTAACACCACTTCTCTCTGTGGAGGAAGTTGTTTAAACGTCAACATTCAAGGATGAGCAGTCAATCACTACTGAGGTGGTTCATGTTAGGTATCTATCTAGTCTAAGTGTCGAGTAGGATAGAATGAGCATATTGTGTTGTCAACTGTTGACCGTGATGGTAGTCAATCAACTGCTCAGTCATGTGCCTGGAGAGATCAGTGGAACAGACCCAGCTCATGAGGTGGCAGCTTAGACCCTTCTCATTGCTCTATAATTGCCTTTCCTTACCTGTCTCCTTTCTCCCCTGCCTACAGCCCAGAGATAAGCTGGCAGAGGTAGCCCAAAGATAATGACATTTACTCCCATCTGTTGATTCCCTGATTCTCCCTGATTTCTGGAGGGTCTGAGAAACACCACCCTGTCCTGACAGAGAGATGGACGAGAGACGAGGGGCGCATCTCAGCCAGGTCCTCTGGCCTGCCGTCTGGTCAGACAGGGTCGTGATGCTATCGCCTCTCCCACCCTTCTTAAGACATGTGTGAAGCATGTGAAACAGCCTGGACAATAAGCTACAGTGAGGGGATGGACGGATAGCAGCGGCTCGTAATCACAGCTGGGGGAAAGGCCACTAAAAGGCTGTATCTATTTCCTTTTTATTCGATCATCTTATCAGGAGGAAATGGATTTGGGAATTAATAGAGTAGCAGATAGTGTGTGGACAGCTGAATGGGCAAAGACCAGAGATCTGTCTCGTGTTTCTGTAGTGTTTTCTCCATCTGTGTTTGATGTTTTTTATTTTGTCTAAAGTCTCTAATAAAGTGCTCAGTGGAAACAAAATGGCCAAAATGTACCGCAGGTAAAAGATTGTCCAGCTTTTTATTGTACAGTATGTTTTGTCCTCTGAGAGCAAAAATACTTGATCCTTTCTACTCCTTTAGAAATCGTACTAGAATTTCCAACATTTCCAACTCTTTCGAGATACGGTATATTACATTATTCTACTGGATGAAAAGGTGAAAGGCTGAAACACTCACGACATCGCCATGGAAATAACTTTTGTATCATTTGCTGTTTATGACCACATTATTTTCCTCTGTACAATCATGGTATGGCATGATGGACAGTACTTGTCCTTGTACTGTTCACCCTTGTCCTAACCTGCTGGAGAAGGCATTGAGTGTATAAGAACACTGTGCAGGTTTCTTGACCATTATTAACACATCTGTAGAGAAACGCTTTCTCTTCATGGAAAGCGTTTCTATTAGCCTTAAGCACTCCATATCTTCATCTGACTAATAGGACTTGGAGAGTGAAGAATGCTACAGGCTTTTGGCACTTCACAGGCAGGAGATGGGCTACACTATGATTCATGAATAAACCATTAGAAACTGATTCCAAAACGCAGATATGGAAATCCATACATGTAAGGAAAATTGATGTTTACTTACAGATATGACAGCGTATGTACATGAGAAAAGACATTGGCATAAGGGTGACAGCTGATCTTCAATAGTAGAATGTTATATAATTGAACTGGTAATTACAGAAGTGGTAGGCCAAACTGGTAATCAGGTGAGTAATAATGTAAGCAAATGTCAGACATGAGCAAAAAAGGACTGAATAAAAGCACATGACCAAGATACTTAGCTCTACTTAAAGTTCAAAAGACATTGTGTACACACTGAAATGGCAAGCCCTATGAGTCACCCTGTTATAAGAACAGCAGTGTGCTGAGATAATGTATTTAATAATACCTAATCTCATGATAACTAAACTAGCCTTATTTGTATGTATTATATGAATGATGACTCGTCTTTGTTACTCATTACTGGGGTAAAATGGAGGTGCTGACATATGAACAGAACGTTTATTCTTAAAATAATTCCAGGTCCTTTCAGAGGAGGAGTTGATCTGGGTCCTCTCGCTCCTCTCCTTCTCTCAATTTCCATTGAAGCTCTATTGGAATGAAAAGGACGATCCAATCTCTCTCTCTCTCTTTCTCTTCCCTCTCTCTCTCCTCTTTTAAATGGATACTTGGGATTTTGGCAATGAGGCCCTTTATCTACTTCCCCAGAGTCAGATGCATTTTTATGTCTCTGTGTCCTGTATGAAGGAAGTTAGTGGTTGTTTTGCGATCCAATGCTAACTCATTTCCAAAATCCTGAAGTATCCCTTTAAGGTTGTCATGATGCCCTGTCTACAGAATATTGACGTTCTACTTATGACTTAGATCAGTATGTTGACACCATCAGTGGTTGTCCTTGTTCAGTGCTGGAGACCTGTCACTCAGGGACAGGAGATTGAAAACTGCACAAAAATGGATCAGCAAAAACTTCTCCTGCAGACAGTGGTAGATCTGCAGTGGCTCACTGTTAGTTGAGTAATGTGCCTCAATCATGATGAGCTCTCCATGCATGGTACATTGCTCTGCTAACAATGAGCTGACATAGTATTTTTACATGGTGTGAAGCCTAGAATTATGGTACCAAAGGGAGGAAATGAACCATATTGTAGACCTCCCACATGCTCCATCTCTTTGGCTTAACTTGTCCTAACCATCATAAGCATGCACAGGAAAGTAATGATATCTCTGGTGAACATGGGCCCAGTTGGAGTGCCATTGAAAGCCCAGCCATTTTCTCCCCTCATTAGCCCAGTGAATCAAGTTCAGAATGAACATGACAGTGAACTGCATGGCAGGGAACCACACTTTCCTGCTGTACCTCTTTGAGTCCGTTGTGCATTAGCTATACAGAAATGGCTAAATCCCAGTGTTATTGTATTGATTAGTCTGTCTAGTGTTGGTTGAGTCTGTTGTGCATTAGCTATACAGAAATGGCTAAATCCCAGTGTTATTGTATTGATTAGTCTGTCTAGTGTTGGTGGTTTTCTAACACAGTGGTGTTATTGATTGTTTTGCATGTAGCAGATGTTTACTGCAGAATGCACGCTGTCTCCCGAGTGGCGCAGTGGTCTAAGGCACTGCATCATAGTGCTAACTGTACCACTAGAGATCCTGGTTCGAATCCAGGCTCTGTCGTGGCTCGCCGCGACCGGGAGACCCATGGGGCGGCGCACAATTGGCCCAGTGTCGTCCAGGGTAGGGGAGGGAAAGGCCGGCAGGGATGTAGCTCAGTTGGTAGAGCATGGCGTTTGCAATTCGATTCCCACGGGGGGCCAGTATTAAAAATAAAAATAATAATAATAATGTATGCACTCACTAACTGTAAGTCGCTCTGGATAAGAGCATCTGCTAAATGACTAAAATGTAAATGATTGCTTGAGCTTCAGTTTACTATTGCCACAGTGTAAGAATGCTTCAGGGAAATTGTTAAAGGTTGATATGAGGAAAGATCCACAAACCCAAGAAGGATGCAATTATACACAGCACACTATTCAGAGTGAGACACAATGCACATTATAGATATGCTCAATTGATGAAAACAATCATTGCTCAAGTCTATTGCAGTGTTTTTCATATCGTAATTACATGTTGACATACACTATATACACAGAAGTATGTGGACACCTCTTCAAATTAGTGGATTCGGCTATTTCAGCCATACCCATTGCTGACAGGTGTATTAAAATCGAGCACACAGCCATGCAATCTCCATAGACAAACATTTGCAGTAGAATGGCCATACTGAAGAGCTCAGTGACTTTTCAACGTGGCACTGTTATAAGATGCCACCTTTCCAACAAGTAAGTTAGTCAGATTTCTGCCCTGCTAAAGCTGCTCCGGTCAACTGTAAGTGCTGTTATTGTGAAGTGGAAACGTCTAGGAACAACAACGACTCAGCCACGAAGTTGTAGGCCACACAAGCTCACAGAACAGGACCGCCGAGTGCTGAACCACGTAGAGCGTAAAAAACGTCTGTCCTCGGTTGCAACACTCACTACCGAGTTCCAAACTGCCTCTGGAAGCAACGTCAGCACAATAACTGTTCGTCGGGAGCTTCATGAAATCGGTTTCCATGGCCGAGCAGCCTGACACAAGCTTAAGATCACCATGCGCAATGCCAAGTGTCGGCTGTAGTGTTGTAAAGCTCGCCGCCATTGGACTCTGGAGCAGTGGAAACGCGTTCTCTGGAGTGATGAATCACGCTTCACCATCTGGCAGTCCGATGGACGAATCTGGCCAGGAGAACGCTACTTGCCCGAATGCATATTGCCAACTGTAAAGTTTAGTGGAGGAGGAATAATGGTCTGGGGCTGTTTTTCATGGTTCGGGCTAGGCCCCTTAGTTCCAGTGAAGTGAAATCTTAATGCTACAGCATAAAATGACGTTCTAGACGATTCTGTGCTTCCAACTTTGTGGCAACAGTTTGGGGAAGGCCCTTTCCTGTTTTAGCATGACAATGCCCCCGTGCACAAAGCGAGGTCCATACAGAAATGATTTGTTGAGATCGTTGTGGAAGAACTTGACTGGCCTGCACAGAGCCCTGACCTCAACCCCGTCGAACACCTTTTGGATGAATTGGAATGCCGACTGTGAGCCAGGCCTAATCACCCAACATCAGTGTCTGACCTCACTAATGCTCTTGTGGCTGAATGGAAGCAAGTCCCCGCAGCAATGGTCCAACATCTAGTGGAAAGCCTTCCCAGAAGAGTAGAGGCTGTTATAGCAGCAAAGGGGGGACCAACTCCATATTAATGCCCATGATTTTGGAATGAGATGTTAGCCCAGTGAATCAAGTTCAGAATGAACCTGACAGTGAACCGCATGGCAGGGAACCACAGTTTCCTGCTGTACCTCTTTGAGTCCGTTGTGCATTAGCTATACAGAAATGGCTAAAAATAAACAGACCGTTGTTAAATCCCAGTGTTATTGTATTGATTAGTCTGTCTAGTGTTGGTGGTTTTCTAACACAGTGGTGTTATTGATTGTTTTGCATGTAGCAGATGTTTTCCAAATAATGTATGCACTCACTAACTGTAAGTCGCTCTGGATAAGAGCGTCTGCTAAATGACTAAAACTTTTTTTTAAATGAAACGTTTACTGCAGAATGCACACTGTGATTGCTTGAGCTTCAGTTGACTATTGCCACAGTGTATGAATGCTTCAGGGAAATTGTTCAAGGCTGATATGAGGAAAGATCCACAAACCCAAGAAGGATGCAATTATACACAGCACACTATTCAGAGTGAGACACAATGCACATTATAGATATGCTCATTCATTGCTCAATTGATGAAAACAATCATTGCTCAAGTCTATTGCAGTGTGGTCCTCTGTAGCTCAATTGGTAGAGCACGGCGCTTGTAACGCCAGGGTAGTGGGTTCGATCCCCGGGACCACCCATACGTAAAAATGTATGCACACATGACTGTAAGTTGCTTTGGATAAAAGCGTCTGCTAAATATTATATTATTATTATTAGATGTTCGACGAGCAGGGCTCCACATACTTTTGGTCATGTCGTGTACTTCTTGCATACTTCTGGCAATATAGTATTGTCAAGGCAAGTAAGGCAACTTGAAATTAAAAATGAACATTGAAATTAAATCACCTCTTCAGTTTCCTTGTAATACCATTTCGGAGAGTTTTTTCGATTAAATAACTGAATTTCCTGAACCTGAGTAAACATGATTTAATCACCAAATCCCTGTTAATTCCATTTATTCGGGCAGTTATTAAGAAAGCATCAGTATGCACGTGGCTGGCTGAGGCTCCATGTTCACCCACCTGGCTGGGTTGGCTGTTCTTCACCTCACCTGGCTACTGGTCTTCCTCTCACGCCAGATGTGGACTTAATCACGGCCAAGGAGAATAGCCCCCGCTGAAGGTGAACCGGCTGGAATCAGGTAGTTTGTTGGTGTCTTCGAGGTTAGAAGAGTTGCAGTACTCTGTTCCATTTAAGTTTTGTCAGTATGTGGATTGTAAATAAATCAAACGAAGAGGTGATTTAATTTCAATGTTCATTTTTAATTAATGTGGAGTTTGGCTTCTTGCTTGGATGAAGCTCAGGTTTTGTATTATGTCTCTTTCCAAACTTCCACAATCAACATTCACATTGCATGTGGACTGTTCCTTAAACGTGCACATGATTATGTGTCAATTAGCGTGGATGTGTTTAACTATACTTATGGGGACTAGAAATCCCCACTAGAATAGTAAATGAACCAAAAATTGACTAACTGGGGACATTTTGTTAGTTTTAGGGTTAGAATTAGGTTTAGGGTTAAGGTTAGGAGTTAGGGTTAGGTTTAGGGTTAAGGTTTTGGGGTTAAGGTTAGGGTTAGGGTTAAGGTTAGGCCTAACCTTAGGGTAAGGGTTAGGTTTAGGGTTAGGGGTTAGGAAAATAGGATATTGAAATGTTATAAATTGTGTGTCCCCACAAGGTTAGTTAAACAAGAGTGAGTGTGTTTGTGTGTATCTGTGATAGCGTGTGTGTGTTTGCTTTGCATGTCTGCAAGTGTGTATTTGTGTATATCCAGTAACAAATCACTGATGCCCCTGTGTGTATTTCTGCTCCATCAGTACCCATCCCCTAACCTTTAAATCCAGATGCATTTCTTCCCCTCCCGGCTGGTTGGAAGGTGCTCCCGCTGCCCTAAAGGTTAATTGATTTTCCTTCCCCTTGTGCAGCCTGCTCAAATCACACCAGGACAGGAGAGTAATTGGTAAATATGCATAGCATGCTCTACAGATTCTAACAGGTTGTCGAGCATATGCCATATCCAGTGTTCAATCTAATCTGGAAAGCACTGAACTACCATACGCTTTTCTGGAAGGATTGCACACTTTTGGGGGGATTGATTCAGATTTAGGCACAAATTCAAATAGTTGTCTTTGATATTTCATTCTTCGACTGGAGAAACCCAAACACCCATCCACACAAACACTTTCTCGCAGCCTCTTCATTCACCAAAGCCTGCAAGGGTTTGGTCCGATCAATCCCCAGTGTCTTTGTCCCCGAGCCCCCGGCTCTCATTCTGAATGATCGTTAGACGACACCAACAAGGAGGACAGGAGAAGGAGGACCACAACAATGCAAGTCACTATACAGTACACAAACAACAGCCATAAGGTAGATGTGACTGAATCACACTCCCACTGCCTGCTGCACAAAGAAGGTTCCAACACTGAGCCTCAAATGGATGAGTGAACGGAGAAGGTGAGACAATAGAGAGAAAAATATGAATTGAGCTATTGACAGAGCGAAGAGGAGAAACACAGGGCGGATTTATTTCTCTCTGGGAAACAGTGGCGGTGATCATGCGTCGTACATGTCATGTATGTTATGTAACAGGCTGCCATGGCAATGGATGAATGGGGGTGTGACAGGAGTAAATATGGTATCGTTACAGAGACGGACAGATTGACAGTGGGTACATACAGTGGGGAGAACAAGTATTTGATACACTGCCGATTTTGCAGGTTTTCCTACTTACAAAGCATGTAGAGGTCTGTAATTTTTATCATAGGTACACTTCAACTGTGAGAGACGGAATCTAAAACAAAAATCCAGAAAATCACATTGTATGATTTTTAAGTAATTAATTTGCATTTTATTGCATGACATAAGTATTTGATACATCAGAAAAGCAGAACTTAATATTTGGTACAGAAACCTTTGTTTGCAATTACAGAGATCATACATTTCCTGTAGGTCTTGACCAGGTTTGCACACACTGCAGCAGGGATTTTGGCCCACTCCTCCATACAGACCTTCTCCAGATCCTTCAGGTTTCGGGGCTGTCGCTGGGCAATACGGACTTTCAGCTCCCTCTATTGGGTTCAGGTCTGGAGACTGGCTAGGCCACTCCAGGACATTGAGATGCTTCTTATGGAGCCACTGCTTAGTTGCCCTGGCTGTGTGTTTCGGGTCGTTGTCATGCTGGAAGACCCAGCCACGACCAATCTTCAATGCTCTTACTGAGGGAAGGAGGTTGTTGGCCAAGATCTCGCGATACATGGCCCCATCCATCCTCCCCTCAATATGGTGCAGTCGTCCTGTCCCCTTTGCAGAAAAGCATCCCCAAAAAATGATGTTTCCACCTCCATGCTTCACGGTTAGGATGGTGTTCTTGGGGTTGTACTCATCCTTCTTCTTCCTCCAAACACGGCGAGTGGAGTTTAGACCAAAAAGCTCTATTTTTGTCTCATCAGACCACATGACCTTCTCCCATTCCTCCTCTGGATCACCCAGATGGTCATTGGCAAACTTCAGACGGACCAGGACATGCGCTGGCTTGAGCAGGGGGACCTTGCGTGCGCTGCAGGATTTTAATCCATGACGGCGTAGTGTGTTACTAATGGTTTTCTTTGAGACTGTGGTCCCAGCTCTCTTCAGGTCATTGACCAGGTCCTGCCGTGTAGTTCTGGGCTGATCCCTCACCTTCCTCATGATCATTGATGCCCCACGAGGTGAGATTTTGCATGGAGCCCCAGACCGAGGGTGATTGACCGTCATCTTGAACTTCTTCAATTTTCTAATAATTGTGCCAACAGTTGTTGCCTTCTCACCAAGCTGCTTGCCTATTGTCCTGTAGCCCATCCCAGCCTTGTGCAGGTCTACAGTTTTATCCCTGATGTCCTTACACAGCTCTCTGGTCTTGGCCATTGTGGAGAGGTTGGAGTCTGTTTGATTGAGTGTGTGGACAGGTGTCTTTTATACAGGTAACGAGTTCAAACAGGTGCAGTTAATACAGGTAATGAGTGGAGAACAGGAGGGCTTCTTAAAGAAAAACAAACAGGTCTGTGAGAGCCGGAATTCTTACTGGTTGGTAGGTGATCAAATACTTATGTCATGCAATAAAATGCAAATTAATTACTTAAAAATCATACAATGTGATTTTCTGGATTTTTGTTTTAGATTCCGTCTCTCACAATTGAAGTGTACCTATGATAAAAATTACAGACCTCTACATGCTTTGTAAGTAGGAAAACCTGCAAAATCGGCAGTGTATCAAATACTTGTTCTCATTTACATTTACATTTAAGTCTTTTAGCAGACGCTCTTATCCAGAGCGACTTACAGTTTTTTTTTCTCCCCACTGTACGTGTACATATACACAATAATACGATTATTGTGAATTCTCAGATTAATATAATAGTTTGATTAAAACGTTTACATGCTTTGCAAGAAGAATGATTTCTCTAATAATCCTGTTTACATAGACACATCTGAAATCAGGCTACCTGATGGGACTCAGATCAAATACACTGTTGGAACACTGATTAAGGTGTTTACATGTCTTAATAATTCAAAAGATTGCAAAATAAATCCAGGTGTTTTAATCGGCGAATGCTTACTTTGAATATTACCTTATGCCGATTAAGGTGTTTATATGACCATTTCCATACTCGGCCTACTGCCATGATCAGTTTAATATTTAATTATTAGTGTGCATGTAAACGTACTCAGTGACAAGGTCAGCATGGCGTTGGGGCTGCTGGAAACCGGGAGAGAAGCGCTGGAAATCACATCAGTAGAAATCACCCAGCAGTGAAGGAGATCTAGATGCTTAAACAAGAGCCCCTATGATGTTTCCATACTGTATTGACATTGTGATTATCGCATCAAACCGATTCCTCCTGTTACAATTCTTATTTTTTTTTGTGTACGGGTCCTGCTATTGTGCATATTGTACTAAATGTATTTGTCATGGTATTATCCCAGACTAGACCCCGGTGTCCCATAGGATCAGTGAGAGAAAGCCAGAGATAGAAAGAGAGAGAGCCAAAAGTCTCAGACACACACAGGTGTCTCTGCTAACACGAAGCCTCTCTTTCTCTCTCTCTTTCAGCTGCAGCAGCTTTTGTTTGTCTGACTTGGCACCCACTGTCTCTCTTTGACAACCACTGTTAGAGAACTGGGCCTCAATAAGTACCAACTGTCTTATTTGTGAGAACAGCACCAAACCTCTATGCACACACACACACACACACACACCTGAGACCTGCTACTTGAGAAAGCATTGAGGGATGAAAGCAGAAAAGCACTGTCTGTGTGCCTCATGTCCAGGAGCTATTGAAATAGAAATCAGTTTAATGAATTTACTGCAGTGGGCTACATCAGGGTCACGTGGAGTGTTTTTAGTAGTCTTAAACAAATCTACTTTGAAACAAAAGTATACACCTCACACGCATGGTTATGGGCTTAAACAAAGAAGACACCTGTACCTTGTCAGACATAGAGTTGAAATTTACATTTTAGTCATTTAGCAGACGCTCTTATCCAGAGCGACTTACAGTTAGTGAGTGCATACGTTTTTCATACTGTATTCAATGTTGAGTTTGTATCCCAATACTACACTTTATATACATCACAGAAGACTGAAATATAACAAAACCGTTTGACATAGAAACACCAGATTTTCGGCAAAAAACTAAAATGTTTATTAATTATGAAATCATGAGAAATATTAATAACATTCCACCCATGAGGCCACTAGAGGGCAATTTGGTCATTTGACTGTGGGAACAAAGGAAGTCAAGGCAGTAGGCATGCAGTCCCCCTGATGCCTACTGAGCTGACAGGTAATAAGTGTTTGACTGCGTTTGTGTCCAGGAACGGAGGGCCTGAGGGTATCTCAGTCAATACCTAGAGGAACACTGCGTTCAGATGTCGGCATTCAGCATGACTGAGTCCTCCCAGAGGTGAATGCCAGCTCCTCTCTATGTTCAATGTCCATCCATCTCCTCAAATCCTGAGTGGCACGATGCAGAGACATGTTTAGGCCCTCATGGATTGTGTCTACAACGGGGGAAAACAAAGCCCTCCTTTGTCCCGGAGTCAGCTGTTGACATGCTGCTAGGATGGATCAATTGTTTCAGGGAAGTCAATCAAGTAGTCAATTAGTCCACCCACACAGATTATTTCACACTCCCTCAAGCATGTAAGAGACTTTCAGCAGCCTATAACCTAATGATACAGACAGACAAGTCTAGAGGAAATCTGTGTCTAGATTGATAGAATTGTATATCTGATGAACTGTTTCTTTATGGGGACCTGATGCATAACACAGATTTAAAAGAAAGTGTTACAATAAATGTCATGTTTATAATATACTTATAGATGTGTAATTATAATATACACTTCATTTAAATTGTTACACAATGTTATACTAGCACTACACGAACAATAACAAAATGTTTCAGTATATCAATGAGTCGACACATTACACCATCAAACAGCAGGGCAATGAAATATATTATCCAATAAAACAAAAAAGACAAAAAGCCTATTTTGATATTGGCAGAGTCGTAATGTTACCTGGGTGGCAACAATAAATTGGCGGGCACATCAAATCAATGAATAACATTATGTTAAAAAAAGTTTTCCTTTCCCAGTAAGTGCTTACTTACTCACTCGTCCGAGTAAATGATGTTCCAACAAAGTAAATTGATACTTTTTTACAGAATTTACAGAATTTCTATACAGTATTCACCTTTGAACTTGAAGTGAAATGCAATGGTCGATGTGTAATTATTTGTTCTGACATTTATAGAAAAATAATTAGAACACATACGTATATCTCTGCCTTTATCTCTTCCAGGGAAATGATTAAAGCTCTCGGTTGACGTTGGACACAACAAAGCTCTCGGTCGTGTCTAAAGGAAAGGTGTTTAAGGTCAGAGACAATTTAGTACACCTATGATTACTGAAGATAGCTTTTTGTCACAAGACAGAAGACACGCTCAAGAGGCATCACAACTATTGTGGCATAGAGTGTCATTAAATGAGTTTCTTTAGCAATGAATCACTTCTGGATGTTTTATTTGCTTCAGTGAAGAGAACTAGCTCAGCCCTAGCATACTGGGAAGATGTACAGTGCATCAGTTTGGACTGCTGATTCTATAAATGGCTTTGTCAATTAGTACAATCTTTTCCAGATTGGAATGGCAAATCCATTACCGAGGACTGTGGTTTTCTCTCCATCCCCCTATGCCTTACAAGTATTTTTTGTACATTGTTCTATGAAGGGCAGACTCTTTGGCAAATTCGTTTTAAACCCCCTGCCAGCCTCTCTCTTCGCCAATCGCCATTTACATTACTGCCAACAGGTCCAAGAACACTGCCAGTGTAATTTCTGTGTGTACTTAGGGCCGTGACGTGGGTGCTCCTCACCAACACAAAACACATACAGATCTGCTATCTTAATTTGACCAGTTTCTCATGACATGAAAATAATCCTGCAGCAACAGGACATGTGAATTATTATGTTGATTATAATGAATGGACATTTTTATAGGGGTTGATACATTTTTCGTTAGTCTGAGATTTTAAAGTGGAAATTACAAATGGTAGAAGCCTTTTAAAACCTTGAATACACTACAAGTTTGCATTTTTCTGCAACAACAGAGTGATCAAATTAAGATAGCACACCTGTACATGTACAGATGAATGCATATTTTCACACATAAACACACATAAACACACACACAAACACATGCACGGATGAATTCACATTCGTGCGCACAAACACACACACCCGAACACACACACTCCTCGTCTCTTTTTTAAATTAACCTTCTGTTTCACTCAAATCCATTCACACATCAACGGAGGGGGTGGGAAATCACCTTCAGAACCCTTAAATTGCCCAACTATTGTCTGCTCCTCAATTGCCTCACCCTGTCTGATTGTCTCTCCCCTCCGCCCGGCGTGCGGCGACGGTTTGACGGACACATGTCCAAATGCCAGGCTAATAAACACGTATGTGAAGGGCGGACGCTGCCTGTGCCAAACCCAGCTCTGAAACAGGATAATGAGCTGTATCCTGCCAGTGACCCCTAGCTAAATGCTGCCTGCATTCCTCCCCCTCTCTCTCTCTCTCTCTCTCTCTCTCTCTCTCTCTCTCTCTCTCTCTCTCTCTCTCTCTCTCTCTCTCTCTCTCTCTCTCTTCTTTCTCCTCTGCCCTAACCATGGAGCCAGCAATGATGTCTTTAAGACTGTCCCTAGACAGACAGAGAGACAGACATACTGACAGCGGACATCCGCCTCCCCACATCAATGACAGTAAACATTATATTTTCTTTCCCGTAACTGCTCGGCTGATGCCATTTCGTTTGATGTCTAATTGTTGATTTAGCCACTTTGAAGATTGCCAGTTGCCCGCATACGCCTGCTGAATGATTACATTATTGGGGTTAAGGGGTAATTGCTCGGTAGCTAGCTTTATGTGTGCTGCAGAATCCTGGGATGCTCATCTCTGTGTGGACACATCTCAGACAGAGCTTAGCTAGGTCAAGTCCAAGTCCAGGTTGATTACAGAACACAAAATGAGTTTGGGAAAAACACAGGCATGGTTAATAATGCTTGAGTGGGTTGCATTTACATTTACATTACATTTTAGCAGACACTCTTCTCCAGAGCGACTTACATCCATCTTAAGATAGCTAGGTAAGACAACCATATATAACAGTCATAGTAAGTACCTTTTTCTTCAATAAAGTAGCTATCAACAAAGCCAGTGCTAGTGAGAAAAGACAAGTGAGAGTGTTACTGCAAACAAGACAAGGGTGTTTTTTTGTAAATATATTTGGTTTTATATACTCTGAAGAGGTGGGCTTTCAGACGTTATCAGAAGATGGGCAGGGACTCAGCTGTCCTGACATGAGGGAGAAGCTTGTGCCACCATTCGGGTGCCAGGACATTAAAGAGCTTTGCCTGGGATGAGCGGGAGCTGGCCCCTCCTAGGGGTGGGAAGGCTAAGAGAAAAGCATGTTGGGTTGAAAAGCAACTACCGTATACAGTTGAAGTCGGAACTTTACATACACCTTAGCCAAATACATTTAAACTCAGTTTTTCACAATTCCTGACATTTAATCCTAGTACAAATTCCCTTTCTTAGGTCAGTTTGGATCACCACTTTATTTTAAGAATGTGAAATGTCAGAATAATAGTAGAGAGAATTATTTATTTCACATTCCCAGTGGGTCAGACGTTTACATACACTCAATGAGTATTTGGTAGCATTGCCTTTAAATTGTTTAACTTGGGTCAAACATTTCGGGTAGCCTTCCACAAGCTTCCCACAATAAGTTGGGTGAATTTTGGCCCATTCCTCCTGATAGAGCTGGTGTAACTCAGTCAGGTTTGTAGGCCTCCTTGCTCACACACGCTTTTTCAGTTCTGCCCACAAATGTTATGTAGGATTGAGGTCAGGGCTTTGTGATGGCCACTCCAATACCTTGACTTTGTTGTCCTTAAGCCATTTTGCCACAACTTTGGAAGTATGCTTGGGGTCATTGTCCATTTGGAAGACCCATTTGCGACCAAGCTTTAACTTCCTGACTGATGTCTTGAGATGTTGCTTCAATATATCCACATAATTTTCCTTCCTCATGATGCCATCTATTTTGTGAAGTGCACCAGTCCCTCCTGCAGCAAAGCACCCCCATAGCATGATGCTGCCACCCCCTGTTTCACGGTTGGGATGGTGTTCTTCGGCTTGCAAGCCTACCCCTTTTTCCTCCAAACATAACGATGGTCATTATGGCCAAACAGTTCTATTTTTGTTTCATCAGACCAGAGGACATTTCTCCAAAAAGTATGATCTTTGTCCCCATGTGCAGTTGCAAACCGTAGTCTGGGTTTTCTATGGCGGTTTTGGAGCAGTGGCTTCTTCCTTGCTGAGCGGCCTTTCAGGTTATGTCGATATAGGACTCGTTTTACTGTGGATATAGATACTTTTGTACCTGTTTCCTCCAGCATCTTCACAAGGTCCTTTGCTGTTGTTCTGGGATTGATTTGCACTTTTCGCACCAAAATACGTTCATCTCTAGGAGACAGAACACGTCTCATTCCTGAGCGGTATGACGGCTGCGTGGTCCCATGGTGTTTATACTTGCGTACTATTGTTTGTACAGGTGAACGTGGTATCTTCAGGCGTTTGGAAATTTCTCCCAAGGATGAACCAGACTTGTGGAGGTCTAAAACATTTTTTCTGAGGTCTTGGCTGATTTCTTTAGATTTTCCCATGATGTCAAGCAAAGAGGCACGGAGTTTGAAGGTAGGCCTTGAAATACATGCACAGGTACACCTCCAATTGACTCAAATTATGTCAGTTAGCCTATCAGAAGCTTCTAAAGCCATGACATCATTTTCTGAAATTTTCCAAGCTGTTTAAAGGCACAGTCAACTTAGTGTATGTAAACTTCTGACTTCAACTGTAAACGTCCTTTGGAGATACGACAGCTTTGTCTTATTCATATTACCATTGGATTATCCTGAAATCAATGTAATCTGATATCTAACACAAAGTAAATGGGAACCTTGAAGATGGGACAGGCTTGGTCATATGTAGAACTCACGTACAAAGGACATGTCCCTCGTAGCACAGATGGATTGAAATCCCTCCAGAGGAAGACCTGTCTTTGGTTTGTTTGTCTGTCTGTCTGTCTGTCTGTCTGTATGTCTGTCTGTCTGTCTGGTTTTACTATCCTTGTGGGGACCAGATGTCCTTACAGGGATAGTAAAACAAGGAAAATTCAGACAAGTGGGGACATTTCGCTGGTCCCCACGAGGAAAAAGGCTATTTTAGGCTTAGCAGTTAGGTTTAGGGTTAGGTCTACAATTAAGGGCTAGAATTAGGGTTAGGGTTAGGTTTAAGGTTAAGGTTACGTTAAGGAAAGGGTGAGGTTTAGGGTTAGGGGTTAGGGAAAATAGGATTTTTAATGGGAATCAATTGTTTGGTCCCCACAAGGATAATACAACAAACGTGTGTGTGTGTGTGTGTGTGTTTGTGCATGTGTGTGTGACTGTGGCGTTCCCTAAAGTATGCAGGCACATAAGAGTGAAGGCCTGATAGATAGAGGGATGTGTGTAAACAGAGTGAGAGAGAATGGTGGGACACAAAATGGAGGTGCAGTGACAGTAAGGAGAGTGGTGGGACACAAAATGGAGGTACAGTGACAGTGAGGAGAGTGTGAAGTGAGGTGAAGAGGCACCTCTCTAATAATACCTGTCTCTTGCTCTGCAAACACTGGAGAACGCTGCTGCTGTTTCCTGCTGGGGAGTTTATTAGTGAGACTATACAGTCGTGGTCAAAAGTTTTGAGAATGACACAAATACTAATTTTCACAAAGTCTGCTGCCTCAGTTTTGATGACGGCAATTTGCATATACTCCAGAATGTCATGAAGAGAGATCAGATGAATTGCAATTAATTGCAAAGTCCCTCTTTGCCATGAAAATGAACTTAATCCCCAAAAAACATTTCCACTGCATTTCAGCCCTGCCACAAAAGGACCAGCTGCCATCATGTCAGTGATTCTCTCGTTAACACAGGTGAGAGTGGACAGGCTGGAGAGGACAAGGCTGGAGATCACTCTGTCATGCTGTTTGAGTTAGAATAACAGACTGGAAGTTTTAAAAGGAGGGTGGTGCTTGAGATCATTGTTTTTCCTCTGTTAACCGTGGTTACCTGCAAGGAAACACGTGCCGTCATCATTGCTTTGCACAAAAAGGGCTTCACAGGCAAGGATATTGCTGCTAGTAAGATTGCACCTAAATCAACCATTTATCAGATCATCAAGAACTTAAAGGAGAGAGGTTCAAATGTTGTGAAGAAGGCGTCAGGGCACCCAAGAAAGTCCAGCAAGCGCCAGGACCGTCTCCAAAAGTTGATTCAGCTGCGGGATCGGGGGACCACCAGTGCAGAGCTTGCTCAGGAATGGCAGCAGGCAGGTGTGAGTGCATCTGCACGCACAGTGAGGCAAAGACTTTTGGAGGATGGCCTGGTGTCAAGAAGGTCAGCAAAGAAGCCACTTCTCTCCAGGAAAAACATCAGGGACAGACTGATATTCTACAAAAGGTACAGGGATTGGACTGCTGAGGACTGGGGTAAAGTAATTTTTTTCGGAAGAATCCCCTTTCCGATTGTTTGGGGCATCCGGAAAACACCTTGTCCGGAGAAGACAAGGTGAGCGCTACCATCAGTCCTGTGTCATGCCAACAGTAAAGCATCCTGAGACCATTCATGTGTGGGGTTGCTTCTCAGCCAAGGGAGTGGGCTCACTCACAATTTTGCCTAAGAACACAGCCATGAATAAAGAATGGTACCAACACATCCTCAGAAATCAACTTTTCCCAACCATCCAAGAACAGTTTGGTGACGACCAATGCCTTTTCCAGCATGATGGAGCACCTTGTCATAAGGCAAAAGTGATAACTAAGTGGCTTGGGGAACAAAACATCGAAATTTTGGGTCCATGGCCAGGAAACTCCCCAGACCTTAATCCTATTGAGAACTTGTGGTCGATCCTCAAGAGGCGGGTGGACAAACAAAAATCCACAAATTCTGACAAACTCCAAGCATTGATTATGCAAGGATGTGGCCCAGAAGTTAATTGACAGCATGCCAGGGCGGATTGCAGAGGTCTTGAAAAAGAAGGGTCAACACTGCAAATATTGACTCTTTGGATAAACTTAATGTAATTGTCAATAAAAGCCTCTGACACTTATGGAATGCTTATAATTATACTCCAGTATACCATAGTAACATCTGACAAAAATATCTCATAACACTGAAGCAGCGAACTTTGTGAAGACCAATACTTGTGTCATTCTCAAAACTTTTGACCACGACTGTACGTAGGGTGTCAGATTACAGGGTTGGGCAGGTTACTTTCTAAATGTAATCAGTTACAGTTACTAGTTACCTGTCAAAAATTGTAATCAGTAATGTAATTTTGGGATTACCCAAGCTCAGTAACGTAATCTGACTACTTTCAGTTACTTTTGGATTTGACAAAAAGATGAAAAGGATCCATCAAATGCGTTTGGTGTCATCATAGTGGTAGAACAACAAACTGAAACTTGCTGAATTGAATGTCATTGAGAAAACAGGAAGGTTTCATCATGTATTTTTTTCCCCCGCAAACAGCCTTTCTGAATTTAAAAGTAATCCAAAAAGTAATCATCTAGTTTTTCAAAAGTATCTGTAATCAGATTACAATGTTTTTTGCAGGTAACGTAACTGATTACAGTTGCTTTTATTTTTTATATATTTTTTTCTGCATGTAATCAGTTACTCCCCAACCCTGCAGATACATACCAGCCATATTGATAATGGTGTGTTTATACTGCACCTTAGTACGTACTGAGCACGCTCTGTGTTGCTGGTCTGACATGTTTACCTTGGCCATGTCCATGTAATGTCCTGATTTGAACCTCATGGGAAGAAGAATACATTTGTGACTGACCTCCTTAGATAGGCAAAAGGCTTGTACCCTGTACAGATGACAACAGTGTTGCAGACTTCCGTTCATACTAAATGTCATTACAGTATGAATAGAAAATGTATGAAAATAAATACCACGGCTTATAAGTGAATCACATCCACTATGTGAATCACCGATATAAAGTTATATTCACTTGTAAATGGTGTTGTCATTCAGAAATCAGCCTCGCCTGCCTGTTCTGAGACTCTAAACCCGGAGCACATCCCACGGGCATGGCCGGCCACCCCCACTGTGCTTTCTTTAATGGAGCGCTGGCATGAGTCACAGGTTCAATCCATGGCCGTTAGCGAAGAATCACTGTATTGAGGGGGCGCTGTCCACCTCATTCATATCAGCTGTGAGTCAGCACCCCTGTCAAAGCTGAGGTACCAGCAGGCGAAACCGTGGCAAATGGAGCTGTCTCCGGCCCGTTGTGTATTATGTGATGTTTGACTTCGCCCTCGGCTTACTACCACGCTGATGTGTCCAACATCTCTTCTGCTGTTGCTGCTAGGGAGTAGGAGGCTTTTAAAATAGACCTTGAATAGAGAGGAGAGTTGTTTTTGTCAGTGCCTTGCGAGAAGCTCTTTCTTTATCAAGGCCCTGAAATACCTGTGTAGAGGTGGGATGTTTGTGCGTCCGGTTTAGAGTTTCTAATTGTTTGTGGTCTGCTTGCTTGTCCTTGACTTGACAAAACCTACAAAATGAAGTTCAAGTTCAAGTTGAATTATTAGTCATATGTACAGGATACACATGGTATACGCATCCAACAAAATGCTTACTTGCAGGTTCCTTCTCGATAATGCAACGACAATAATGTAATGACCCAGCTGGGTCATAAAGTAAAAGAGAGACGGGCACCAGGTGTACGGGCAGAACACAGGTTGATTCCTGAATGGGCTATTGTTCAGGCCACAGCCCACGCCGCTAAACCTCGAACATACACAAATATAACATGTCAAGTCAAGGGTCCCAAAACAGAAGAGAGAGAGATGAGACTGTAACCCCTATTTAAGCATTCCAAAACCCAGCGGGATTACCCATCATACCCCCCCAACCTTTCCATCTGTCCTGGCATATTTAACCCCTGCTAGCACCCATGAGAACGATAACACACCCACGAACACAGAACACAATACCGGGTCGTTACATAGCCCCCTCCTTTCTAAACCCTAGCCCCTAGGGTTACAAAACAAAATCCTTAAAACGACCCGGAGGTCGCATCAGTCTCTTGTGCCTCCCCTTGACTCTCACTGGTGGACCCCAGAACACTCATCTGCCCCAATGTCATTTCCAGCGCCCTCCGAAGAGGCAGCCCCCGTTCCAGGCTCAGGTTGCGCTAGAGTCTCCTCGCTAGACTGTCCCCGTGTGCTCACATTAGAGTCCTCACTTCCATTCCCTACCGTTTTCCTCCCTCTGTAGGGCGCCAATCGGTCCCGGTGGACCACCACCTTCCTGCTCCGTGGGGGAACCTCCACCCGGTACGTCACCTCCCCCACTCTCTCTATCACCAGGCACGGCCCCACCCAGGCAATGTCCAGCTTTGGGCACCGCCCCTTCTTGCGCGTGGGGTTGTGAAGCCACACGCGTTCTCCCGCTCCAAAGTGCCTCCCCCTAGCGTGTGAGTCATAGTGCCGCTTTTGGCGCATTCCTGCGTTCTCGAGTTGCTCTCTTGCGAAGGTGTGAGCCGCTTCTAACCGGTTCTGCAGACGACGAACATAGTTCGGGCCAGGCAAAACCCCGTCGTCGTTATCAGGAGGGTGGCCAAACGTCAGTTCGGCTGGGGTGCGCAACTCACGACCTAACATTAGTAGCGCTGGGGAGCACGCAGTCGATTCTTGAACAGCCGACCTACATGCCATAAGAATAAACGGTAAGTGGGTGTCCCAATCTCTCTGGTGTTTTGAGGTAACGATAGCCAGCTGTTGTGCTAATGTTCTGTTAAATCTTTCCACCAGCCCATCACTCTGGGGGTGAAGTGGAGTAGTGCGCGTCTTCACCGCGCCTATCCGTCTACACAACTCTGAGAACACCCGTGACTCAAAGTTTCTCCCCTGGTCGCTGTGTATAGACTGTGGCACCCCAAACCGACTGATTATTCCCCCTACCAACGCATCAGCTACTGTTTCTGCCTCCTGGTCTGGGAGAGCGTAAGCCTCTGGCCACTTGGTGAAGTAGTCCATAGCAGTTAGAATCCACCTGTTACCGCTGTCTGTGGTTGGAAACGGTCCAACTATGTCTACCCCCAGTCTCTCCATGGGCTCCCCCTACTGGGAATTGTTGTAGGAGGGCGTGTGACTGACCTGGAGGTCCTTTCTTAGCAGCACACTCGTCGCACTGCCTGCAAAAGTCCTCCACATCCCTCCTGTGCCTGGCCCAATAGAAGCCTTTACGTACGCGCTTTAACGTTTTGGAGACCCCAAAATGCCCTGTGCCTACTCCCCCGTGAAGCTGCTGTAACACGCTCCCTTGCAGCCTTTTGGGAACCACTACCTGCCACGTAATTTCTCCAGTAGCTGGCTTTTTCCACCCCCTCTGGAGCACTCCCTCAGCCACTCTAAGGACTGAGAACTTAGTCCACAGTCCTTTGGTGACTGGTGATAGAGGGGCTACTTCCCCCCACGGCGGTCGTCTTCTCTCTTCCACCCACCCCAGCACAGGACGCAGCTCTGCATCCTCCTCCTGGCGACGCCTTCACTCCCCGACGTCCACAGCCTCAAGCCCCCGGCACTCTGTCACCCTCAGCTGACTCACCGTGGCGGTGACTCCCTCCTCCATGCACAGTTCCCTCTCTCGCTCCACCCGTTTGGCGCAGTACCCACAGCCGTCCTCAGCACACGGGCAGCGGGACAAGGCGTCTGCATTGCTGTGGCGAAGGCCGGCCCTGTGCTCCACCTGGAAGTCGTAGGGTTGCAGCTCCTCCAACCAGCGGGCGATCTGACCCTCTGGCTCCTTGAAGGAGAGAAGCCACTGCAGGGCGGAGTGATCTGTCTGCACCACAAACGGCAGGCCCCCCAGGTAGTACTTGAAATGGCGTACTGCTGCCACGACAGCCAAAAGCTCCCTCCTTGTCACGCAGTAGCGTTTTTCAGCCTTATCAAAAGTTCTGCTGTAATAAGCTACTACGTGCTCCCCGTCAGAACCATGCTGAGCCAGCACAGCCCCCAAGCCCTCATTGCTTGCGTCGGTGTCCAGGATAAACAGACGGTTCGGGTCTGGTGAGGACAGGACAGGGGCCTCCACCAGGGCACGTTTGAGGGCCTCAAACGCCCGCTGGTGCTCTTCGGTCCACTGAAAAACAGTGTCCTTCTTGAGAAGGTGGTTCAAAGGAGCTGCTATCCCCGCAAACCCTTTCACAAACCTACGATAGTAGGATGCCAGACCCAGGAAGCTCTTAACCTCTTTTTTCCCCCTTGGAATTGGCCACCCCCTCACAGCCTCCACTTTGTCTGGCATCGTGCTGATGCCCTCACCACCCAGCTGATGACCCAGGAACGCCACCTCCCTTTGCATGAAATGGCACTTTTCCGGGTGTAATTTTAGCCCCGCCCCCGAGATCCTCTCCAGCACTCGCTTAAGTGCCCCCAGTGCCCCCTCAAACAATGTGCCGTGCACCAATATGTCGTCTAGGTACACGACACACTCGTCTCTCGGAACCCCCGCCAGCACTCTGTCCATGAGCCTCTCAAAGGTGGCAGGAGCATTACAAAGCCCAAGCACAGCACCTTGAACTGCCAATGGCCCCTATCCGTGGAGAAGGCAGTTTTTTCACGTGCCCCAGGCGAGAGGGGCACCTGCCAGTAGCCACTGCGCAGATCAAGGGAAGAGAACCACGAGGACCCTCTGACGTGGTCTAGCGACTCATCGATCCTCGGTATGGGGTAAGAGTCTTTAGTGGTGACAGAATTTAGGCCGCTGTAGTCCGCACAAAACCTAAGTTTACCCCCTTTCTTAGGCACCATGACGACGGCGCGGACCATGGGCTATCTGATGGCTCAATGAAATCAGCCCGCAACATGTCAGCAATAGCTGTGGCTGCTGCTTCCCTCTTGGCAAGGGGAATGCGACGGGGCCGAATTTTAATGGGTTGGTTGTCCCCAGTGTCGATGTCGTGCTGAACCAGGTGCGTTTGCCCTACCTCATCTTCCCCCCAAGCGAAGCTATCTTTAAAGTCAAACAGCAGCTGCTTTAACTGTCTCTGTTGTCTCTCATCCAGACCTTGACAGTTTTTCAGCCACATAGCCTCAACGGCGTCGATAACTTCCTCCTTCCCCCCGTCGGGCTGATGGGGTGAAGGAGCCAGTGTGTTTTGGGCTACTGGGCTGCCTGTGCTTGCACCATTATGGGGAGTGAAGGTCGTTGCCACCGGAGACAGCTGCTGGGATGGCACAACGACCAAGGGAGCAGCCGGGACGACCAGTGGAGTTTCGGCAAGCTTGGTGGAAGACAGAGGGACATCCCTGCCCCCTGCTGGCCCTCCCGAAGGCGACATTCCCACTGTAGGCCCCCCCGACAGCCTCAAAGTGCCCGAAGCTAAGTCCAACTGAGCCCCACAGTTTTTCAAAAAGTCCATTCCCAGTATACAGGGGTCCTGTACCGCTGCTACCCACACCGGACACCCCACAGTTCTCCCCCCCCCACAGTCACAGACAACCGACACTTCCCTAACATGGGGACTAGCTCCCCTGTGACAGTCCGTAGCTGGACAAGGGTCGGCTCCACCCGCACCCCAACAGGTAGTATGTCTGGTCTCACCAGGGTTACTGTAGAGCCCGTGTCGACCAGAGCCAAACATTCCACCCCCTCTACCTTGACGATGACATTGCAGAAGTCCCCAATGGTGGTACGTCCCACCACAACTACCGGACTAGGAAACACGGTGGCAGCTACACCCTGGGGAAGCAGGTCCCCACCCTCTTGCCTGCGCTGCTGGGTACCTCTTCTGCTTACTGTGGGTTCGGGGGCGGAGGGGTGGGCCCGCGCTGCCCCCTGCGCGAGTACCCGCTGTCATTTCCCTGGTGACGGGAGAATCTGCCACACTCCCGCTGAATGTGGCCAGGCTGGCCACAACCCCAGCAGACAATGGGAGTTGAGCTGACACTGCGATGTTGTCTGGAGCCCCTCTCAATGACAAGCGAAGCGGTCTTGACTAACCCGCCCAACTCGTCGACCCACTCTGGTTTGGTGACCCCCGGCACCCTGGCCGCCGCTGCTCTCACCTCTGGTTGACTGGCAACCTCCACTCTCACTCCCTCACCCCAGATCAGCTCCCTCTTCCTGGCTATCTCCACTGCAGCCCGCAGAGATGCTGGGTCCGACATCTGAACATGCTTACCCAGTTCGGTGGGGGAGAGCGCTCTAATAAAACTGTCCCGTGCCAGCTCGTCTTGCACGCCAATCGGCATAGTTGCATAAGCCCGCCTGGTCAGGCTCAGAATATCACTTGCCAACGCCTTTAATGATTCCCCCTGAAGTCTCTTTTTGTTACTCAGTTCAATCCGCAGCATGTTGGGCTGTGCATCGCTGCCGGAACGGCTCCCCAATGCCTCCACTAGCGCACCGTAGTCGCCCCTCTCGTCCGGGGCTAGCGTTAGCAGGCATTCCGACGCCTCCTCTGCCAGGCTCAGGGCAAGCTGTAACCCTTTCGTCTCGTCAGACCACCTCCCGGCTCTAGCCAACAACTCGAATTGAGTGAAAAAAACTTCCCATTTACCTTGTCCATTGAACTTTGGAAGTTTAGCCGCTACCGTGGCTAATGGCAATAGGGCGCTGCCATCTCTGTTTACATAAGGAGGCCCAGCCATTTCCGCACGCGGTGACGTCGATATCTCCGTCGCCGTGACGTCTGTTCTGGTCAAGCGGTTTGAAGGAAAACCCGCCCGTTCTGCCATCTTGCTGACTGACAATTTAACTTCCGCCATGTGGCTCTCCAGCTCTTCTACAGCCATCATCGCCTGACCCTCCCGACCGGATACACCCGAGTCCACAACGGACACTTTGTCCGACTCTTCCTTAATTTTCCGCCTAGCGCCGATCATCATGACCGTAGATGCGAGTCACGCTAAAGCTAACCACGGCCTATACTGAAACAGCTAACTCGCCTAATCTCGATCTATCCCGTCGTTCGAAAGCACTTCTGACACCAATGTAATGACCCAGCTGGGTCATAAAGTAAAAGAGAGACGGGCACCAGGTGTACAGGCAGAACACAGGTTTATTCCTGAATGGGCTATTGTTCAGGCCACAGCCCACGCCGCTAAACCTCGAACATACACAAATATAACATGTCAAGTCAAGGGTCCCAAAACAGAAGAGAGAGAGATGAGACCGTAACCCCTATTTAAGCATTCCAAAACCCCGCGGGATTACCCATCATACCCCCCCAACCTTTCCATCTGTCCTGGCATATTTAACCCCTGCTAGCACCCATGAGAACGATAACACACCCACGAACACAGAACACAATACCGGGTCGTTACAATAATAAATAATAAAATATAAGAATATGAACATAGAGTAAATGGCTCAGTAGAATAAAATAAACATTTTAGCATAAGTATTATACAGGAAGGCACTCTTTATAGTACAATATTTACACATGTATCAGGGAAGTTACTAGTTTAGATATCCATGAATGCGGTGTGTATTTTGGTAATTCGAGAGCTTGGGACTATAAGGTTCTATCTTCATTTTAGTCAAAATTGAGTTATTGACATAGCCTTGTTCTGTTCAATGTTCTCTACCTGTATAGTACTCTAAATATCCCAATTCATGTTGGTAAGTTCAAAATAATACAATACAAAAATTGCTGACACCATTCAAACCAATGAGGGATCGGAACTTTAAAGCCAATTATCTCAGAATCAACTTTTTGCAGATAGAACCTTATAATCCCAAGCTCTCGAATTGTTAAAATACTTTCACCTTATGGCAAAATGGGTCTGAACATGGTACTAGGCTAGAGCACCCATATTAGTTCAAACAAAGCAATATGAATCTACAGTCTATATACCAACTTTCCTCTCTGCAATGCGAACGACCACAGGACTCCAATCCTGCAATGGCTTAGAGGATTTACATTTCATCACAAGTATTATAATAACATTTTTAATAATCTAGAAAATATGACTCTGAATTAGGTAACATTTCTTATGCACTCTGGGTCTAACCGAGCATGACTGAGCTGTCTAGACTATGCCTGACCTTTAAGACGAGACTTGGGTTATGGTGGATTTTGGAGTATTTTGGTATGTATTTGCATAATGGTAGTGGACTTTTGCACAGTGTCGACCTTTTTTCCATTGCAGAGAGCATCCTCCTCTCAAACATTGGTGGAGATACAATTTGGCCTAGATACCGTTTCTCCTGTCCCTAAAAAAGTTATCCGGCATTTGGATTGCTAACATTGGAATACCTTTAAAGGCCACTCCGTTTCCATGCCATTGTCACCACTTATTAGAAGGCTGTCCCATACACACGCCTCCGTGTCCTTGTCTACTGTGGGGGACACACCAGGCTGTTATAGGCCTTATACAAAACTTTCCAATAACTTTGTTTTAAAATCAGGGCCCTTAAAAGAGATCATTTACATTTACATTTTACATTTTAGTCATTTAGCAGACGCTCTTATCCAGAGCGACTTACATATATATATATATATTTTTTTATACTGGCCCCCTGTGGGAATCGAACCCACAACCCTGGCGTTGCAAACGCCATGCTCTATCAACTGAGCTACATCCCTGCCGGCCATTCCCTCCCCTACCCTGGACGACGCTGGGCCAATTGTGCGCCGCCCATGAGTCTCCCGGCGCACAATTCACTATTAATCAGTCAAATGGTAATCATGATAATTTGATAACTCAAGAGGGATAGAGAGAGGCAGACAGAACCCTACTCTGTGTTTACCACCCAGCTGGAGACGCTGCAGAAGGGATCCTCCCCTTGTCTCCAAACCTCTTTTCTTCTATTTACAGTAGGGGAGAGTGGGGTAAGTTGAGCCATTTTTTACATTCAGCATCACTCCGTCAAGGTACAAATAGTATTATTTCTAACAAAGATATCTGCATCTACTGTAGTTCAGTTGTGTTTCCCTGGAAACAATCAGAATTCATGTAAACATTACAGTTTTGAAAACATAGCTTGTCCAAAAAAAGTTGGCTCTTGGCACAACTTACCCCGGGTATGGGGTGAGTCGAGCCGCGGGATTTCTGTACTGAATAAAATACTACTACTACCCTTTTAAAACCATGTCTATCTTTATTTCCGAAACACAATTCAACACAATCAAAATCGCTTTTTTGCCTTCTAATCATTTTAAG
Source organism: Coregonus clupeaformis (assembly GCF_020615455.1). Classification (NCBI taxonomy): domain Eukaryota; kingdom Metazoa; phylum Chordata; class Actinopteri; order Salmoniformes; family Salmonidae; genus Coregonus; species Coregonus clupeaformis. The sequence continues at coordinate 5,676,350 of NC_059225.1, read as the reverse complement.
CATCTTTTAACACCCAACAAACACTTTTAAAAAAACACTTTTAACATAGACCCTGTTGTTAGCTCATATCCCAGGGATAATGCCTTGCATTACGTCTGGGAAGAGAAATCGTACATTTTCTCAACTTGCTATTGGCTCAACCATTGGCTCAACTTACCCCAAGGCAAACATTTTGACTATATTAGCCCACACAGCTACAAGGATGCTCTTTCATGCTAGGTTTAGGACCTCATATTAAAGCATATAGAGACCCCAACTGATGTATAGAACAATCTTACAATTATTTACTTTGGTTTAGATACAAGCATGAAGAAACATTTAACACAATAAATTAATTTGACTTGGTGAAAATCTGTTTTTTGGACCTAACTTGCTTACCACCTTTTTAATGTTGTTTCTTCCTTCACAGACTCCATGAAATGACGACCTCTTCCTAAATATTTAGTCAAATAATAAATTTTGTGTATGGTTTCCTAGAAAAAAGGGTGGCTCAACTTACCCCTTTGGCTCAACTTACCCCACTCTCCCATAGAGAGCTTTACCCAAATAATCATTAAAAAAAGGATGTTTTATTGTCACGTACACCGGGTGGATGCAGGGAAATGTGTTGTTTTAACCAGTCAGCCGCAGTAGTACAACACCCCAGGAGCAAATTAGGGTTAAGTGCCTTGCTCAAGGGCACATCAGAAGGTCCAATGCTCCAACTGCTAGGCTATCTGCCGCCATCACTAGGAAACCACTCACCGAACAACCTTTCTGGAGTTTGCTGTAGATACGTCACTTATCATCAAGTGGGATTTAGTATTGTGTTTGTTTAGAGATTTCATTTAACAAGATTTCTGCCAAAACCCTTTATCCCTCCTCTCTGTCTGTCATTTTAAGGGCACTCACTTGGCCCTGGCTTGAGAACAGCCTGTATGCCAGCTAACAACCTTAAAGAAGGCCATGTTCTATTTCAAAGTCCAAGTTTATTGGGAAAGTAACTTGATTTTGCACACATAGTGTCAAGGGGTGCTGAAGGTGGGTGTGGTGCATGAATCAAGCGCAGGACGCAGAAGCTCAGTCCAAAAGACTTTAGTGCAATATTCACGTAGGAAAATAAGCACAATAAGCCCGAAGGCGAAATCACGGCGCACACAGGCGTCAAACAAATGGCGCACTAACATGTGCGAAAAACCTCTCCAAAACACTGGAGGGAAGTACGTAGCTCCAACACGAAAACAGAAGAGCAATCACACACAAAGACAAACACAACCAACGAGAACTAAATAGGACACTAACGAGGACTAACAAGACACAGGTGTACAACATCAAGACAAAACCAAACGAACATGAAACATAGATCGGTGGCAGCTAGTACTCCGGGGACGACGACCGCCGAAGCCTGCCCGAACCAGGAGGAGGAGCAGCCTCGGCCGAAACCGTGACACATAGTATTGGTATAAGACTCGAAATGGTCAATACACTGCTGTTCTGACAATTACAGTACAAACCAGTCTTTCTCGGTCGTTCATGACTTAGGTCAATCATAATTAAGATACATAATAGGTCAATAAACATTCATGACACAGATCATTGACATGATCTCAGATTCCTCATTACTTGGATCAGTGACTAAATGTGGCTTGGGTCAATGGTTCAGACTTCAATAGACTGAGGACATATAATCCATATCCAGGAAGGTATTCCCATGTGAAGTGTAACAATGAAATCCCCCATACTTTACCTACTGTGCGTTAGATGTTTGGTTCCCATTATTTTACCAGAGAGTGTACTTAAAGTGTCTCTGTCTAACTCATACCAAAAGGTCACTCTTATTTTGAGCCTTAGCTATTTCCATTTCTCTGGGTGTACACAACTTGTATGGCAAATAATGAGCAAAGGTCAACATCTTAGTGTTGTCATTCAGCTCGAGACTCTTTCACTGGATGCTTAAATAATTTTTAGTGGTCAAGCAGTTTAACCCAAAGTTTCCCAAAGCAGTTTCAACCCAGTTCTTCCCTTAATTCTTATATTATTCATGCAGAAAAACATATCAAACTCTTTTGGACCGTCCAGAATTAAGTTGCTTTGTTTTAAATTAAGGGGAATCATTCAAATGAATGAGTAATGCGATCTCCTTCAGTAGACAGCAGTGGAGGGCCAATATAAACGTAATTACATTTATCATACAAACATGTCAGATCTGATAAGTCATCACGCGAGAGAGGGGGTGGGATGATTCATTTTGGCGTCCATCCGCAGAGCGAACTGGGGGATATCACATCAACCACTAATATCATTTAAGTTTGGGCTAATCAGATAAGGTGGAAAAGGCTTGGACCACGATGGAGGCCCCCCTGCCATATCTCTCAGTCAGACCCACATCTATAATGAAACACTTCCTACGTCTGAGGTGTTTTATATTAAACGCTACGTGCTCTCAATTCATGAATGTGTTTGGTGTAATTATTTCGGTTTTGCTTAATGTCCTCATTTTTCACACCTTTATTTTATATGGAGCGTTCCTGTCTTCTTTCTTCTTTGCTGGAATCCTCTTTTGTGGAACAAGCTTTCTTATTGGTACCCAAAGCTTCCTTATTGGCACTAATGTGTTATGTGATGTGTGGTTTCACTAACTTCTGACTTTGATTGTGTTGAATGTGGAAACCAGTGTGAAATGAAGAGAGTCTTACTTGGAGAACACACAGAGAGTACAAAAGTATAACGTAGAATCAAGATGATGAGTGTGATATGATTCATTGGTTGAGGTACATTAAGGTCTCAAATGTGCAATCTACACTTAGGTGGGCCACATCTTCCCACAGTGCATCAATGCAACAACAATGACAGCATCTCATCAACTTCCTGCTACCTTTGCTACTTTTTCATAGTTGAATTGTGTTGAATTACACTTCCGGAAAGAAGGGGTAGTCTACTTTAGTAACTTCATGAATATAATTATTATTGTGTATCCTGTCTCATGGAAGGCATTGTGAATGATAGTTATAGGCACCATACACATAAAGTAAGCAGATGGAAAGCAGAAATAATGTGTTCGAAATGATTCTGATTGAACATTTGTCAGACTCTCTGCGTAGAGGGAGAATTCTTAAACAGTGTTGATTTTATCCTCTTGGCAGGCAAAGATTACAGAATAAATTACTGCCCAATTTTACTGAGTCAAGCCGACATACTGTAAGGACAATGGAAAATGAAATTACACAATGGTATTAAAAGGACTAAGCGCTGTCCATAAAAGCCCTCATTTTGATTACATTCTCCCCTTTTATCCCATTTCTTAGAAAGACCACTTTCAGAAGTCATTTTGACCTTATTTTTCAAGCTTCCAACAGGAATCTCTCAACCTCCAATGCACACTTAACAGCACATACCGGTAATTTACTACTCTCTCAAAGCCTTGCCTACAATACTCAAAGGGAGAGAAAACAGTCTTCATAAATCAACAAGAATATGTTTTGATCAGTACTGCACTGTATAGTACAGCTTATGATTTGGAGGCTGGGCTGGGGGACACAATTTGTCTTCCTTTGTTGATATCAAAAGATTTGCCTTGGAGTTATTCTGCTTCACGCATGTACATAAATATCAATGTTCTGTAGTGGTTAATTAAACGCAATGGCTTTTTCCAGAATTCTCTCCAGCCCACACACACTGTCATGGAAAATTAGGTCGGTATAGCATTGAAATAACCATGTTGATGGTCAGCTCTCCAAAACATCTAGGCTATTCATCGAGCCTACTCAGAGAAATCCAGGCACTAAAATCACTAAGGCGTTGGTGGAATACCCACTTTGAAATTCAAATGCGTGTTACTAAAATTGGTATCTGTGTTTTTGCTACAGGTAGGCACATGAATGTTTGGTAAAATACTTTTTAAAAGTATAAAAGGTTGCATCCCAGATATCAGCAAATGAAAACAATATTTCCGCATTCCATATCCAGCTGTGACAATTATGACAAAAATGACTACCCTGTGTTGTTAGGAGGTAAGAGAAAATCAGCATATTAACTGTGTCAACAGACTAACTATGTGTATGTACTGTAGTTCTAAATGCCACTTGTGTTTTGGATTGTCCCCTTCTGGGATCAGATAACCGGATTAAATGTAATGATTACACTTCATACTAGGGCCTAGAAATATCCTTAGCTCTAAGTCTAAGCCTGTCTGTCAGAGGAACGAAATGACCCTCACCACTGTAAGACCTGTGGAGTGTTGTGGTAGCTCCTCTTCTTGGCCCGAATAGAACCCTGATGATTTTGAGAGATTATTTAGATTCTAACTGTGGGCCCATCTCCTTTTTTCTTACAAGCCCTTATCTGGTCAAGTCTGTACTAGAAGTGCTGGTGACTGGCTTGGGTGGTGAGGGATGGCAGGATAGATTACAGCTTTCATAATTGTTCATATTTCACTGCTCTGCTCTGAAATATTCCATTATCATTTCACTCAGATACTGTAATACTGTACACACTCTGCCTTCAGCTCTATGTACAGCATAGTTAACCAAATGGCTAACTGCTTTGAACTTTTCTGTTTTTATCTCTGCATTGTTGGGAAGTAAGGATTTCACTGTTAGTCTACACCTGTTGTTTACGAAGCATGTGACAAATAAAAATTGATTTGATTTGAGCATCTAATGTGTATTGTTGGTTATTCCTCATGCGTCCCGAGGGGACGTCTCATTAATAGTAATCGTGTGTGCCTGTGTGCGTGCTGGAGCAGACACATTTTTGGGGGTCCAAGTGTCTTTGTGTATTTGTGTCCAAGGGTGTGTTTGTGTCCAAATGCATGTGTGTCCATACCCAGACTCTGGTGGGATGCAGTGAGCAGCATCAGCATCAGGCTATGACCCAGACAGACTCTGGTAGGATGCAGTGAGCAGCATCAGCATCAGGCTATGACCCAGACAGAGTCTGGTGAGATGCAGAGAGCAGCATCAGTATCAGGCTATGACCCAGACAGAGTCTGGTGGGATGCAGAGAGCAGGATCAGCATCAGGCTATGACCCAGACAGAGTCTGGTGGGATGCAGAGAGCAGCATCAGTATCAGGCTATGACCCAGACAGAGTCTGGTGAGATGCAGAGAGCAGCATCAGCATCAGGCTATGACCCAGACAGAGTCTGGTGGATCCATCAGGCTGACCCAGACAGAGTCTGGTGGGATGCAGAGAGCAGCAGCAATAGGCTATGTCTGGAACGGTCTGTTGCTAGGTTTCTCTCTGTCACCTGGAGATAAATCAAAGCGATGCTCTCCACTCAGGGAAAAAGGTCCAATTACTCTGCTCCTACTAAGTGACTGTGCTGCACCAGCCTGAAACTGTGTAAACAGTACCAGACAAGTGTTGACACTATGTCCCCAGCAGAACAGTTATTGTTAGTGACCAGCAATCATACCTATCATAGCAAAGAGATACATAAATTAGGGAGTTTTATATAACTCTACTAGGAGACGGTTAGGCTTGTTATTCAAGTCAATACTGTTTCACTGGGATTAATTTCAGTCCGCAGGTTTCAGTTGATTGTAACCTTGTCTCCAGGCTCAATTGCTACCGCATGTAGACAGAGGGAGAGTCGGCTGATGGAGGAGATTAAGTTGATGGTAAACCAAATGGACCTCAAGCAGAGCTCCTAGTACAGTAGCACCATATTGAGAATGATTCAACATTAAGAATGATTCAACATTGAGAATGATTCAACATTGAGAATGACTGAATGAGTTTTTGAGCTGCGAGCGGTCAGACTTATTGAGATTAATAGTAAAGTTAGTGACCCAAAAGCGATGTGCTTTCTGGACAAACATAGTTGGCTGGATCCCCTATTCCGTCTCTAATGTCAATATTAAACTCCTTCGTCATCCAGCTTAAGCAGAGAAAGGCTAGCTTTATTTAGAGAGCACAGAGGTGCTTGGATAACTCTGTAGCTCAGCTGGTAGAGCACGGCACTTGTAACGCCAGGGTAGTGGGTTCGATCCCCGGGACCACCCATACACAAAAAAAAAATGATGCACGCATGACTGTAAGTCGCTTTGGATAAAAGCGTCTGCTAATTGGCATATTATTATAACATTATTTTCTCTCCACACAAACAGCATTTACTCTGTTCACATTTTCTTCTTGCAGTTTGCTCCTGGGTTGTGAGAGAGAGATGTGATTTTATCCTCCATGGGGCATATTATATAGTAATACCACCCACGATGTTCAACATCAGCACAGATATTATACTCTGGTATGATTCCTTCTCTGTATGCAGTTTCATTACCTGGTCCACATTCTTATACTGTACGGATATTGATAGATTTGAGTTTTTCTTTCTGTTTTTCCCTGCACAAATTTCTCACAGCTTGGTACATTATAACAGGTTTCTACATTCCTAGAAAAGACATCAATAGATAATATATGTTTCTATCAGCATCTTTCATTATGCATTGAACAGAAAAAAATGATGTTCTTTCAAGTCTAAATCTTTCTATTTGTACCTTAATCTTTGATGGTCAAAGCCAAAAGCGTGAAAGGGAAAGTATACCAACAAAGGTGCTGAGATTGTGAAAGCAGACACAGATAAAGGACTCTCTGTTGGAGAGGTTCACATGTTGTCAGAGACAGTCTTTCCTTGTGTCTGTGGTTCATCTCCTCCCTTTGGTTAAGTGGTGCTCTTCAACTGACCCCTGGCCTCAGGCGCCTCTCGACGCGTCTCTAAGTGCTACTTCACTCCGCTCTCCTACTGGCCAATGGTCGCTTCCTTATCAGCTCCTGTCGTCCAGAGGGATCATTATGGGATGTAAGGGGGTGTTTTGTGGCTGATGGACAGCTACAGTTATTTGCTCCAAGGTATTTTTCTTTATGGGAACTTTCCACTGTAATGCTCATCAGACCAGTAAGAAGGTCATTGTCAGTACCATGATAAAAGCAAGGATGACTCTGTTATTCGCTAATCATCTTCCATGAGAAAGCGATGACATGGGGGTGTTAATAAGAAGGATCTTGCAGGGGTTGATTTCAAGCCACAGTATATGAATGGCTAGCCATTAGACTAGCTGAGCTAAACATCTTATTTAGCATGCAGCAGATCATGAAATGTATAGTGGATCATCATTTTCCTGACAGTAAAAGTCAGGTAAGATACTAAACACTTTTTTTAATGTATCAATAAATAGCTACATTGAAACATATAGCCACTCCTTTGGGGATTGTGCATAATCAAGAGGGCAAGCGGTAACATGATGTTCGTAGACCAGTAAAAATAAACCCTTTACAAGTGGTGATGATGAATGAAACCGTGGCAACGGTTGGTACAGAAGGGTGAGCAGCCATCCCTGTCTGGTTGGGGCCGCCCCAGGGATCCTGCTGACTTCCCTCAGCTCGTTAATTATCACCCTGTCAGCTGTTACATAAGAAAGAAAGCACCAGGAAGCTGAATGATGAACTGAAACATGCCTGGACAGTTTCCCCACTAATAAGCGACAATTAATTCAGCCAAGAAGTGGAAATGAGTGAACAAGAGCTTAAGTCACTCAAATGTTTGATATGGAGAGAGGTTGAATTGCATTAGAATGCAACAGTTATTAATCGTGACCTTCTCAATACTAACCTCTAGATGTTGAAAGGTGCTCTTGCAGGCTGTTATAAAGTAGTTTGACTGTTACAAAACAGTTTTAATTTGACTGGTCATGGGAGAGAGCAGGTCGACAGGTCGATTCACTATTTGTTATTTCCTTACTAATGAAGTATGTTCGGCATTGTTGGTTTAGCTTGTCTTTCTTGTATTTGGCATAATCAGTTAAACATCTTCATCATCATCCTCTTCTTCATCTTCATCGTCAATATTATGGGAACTGTTTTTAACTCTTCATCATCATCCTATTTCCATCAGGGTACTCTGTTTTTAACACTATCCTTCACTACCATCATTTGTTTCTATTTGATAAGGAAATGGAACCTTGCAGTTTGTTGTAGTAACTGGTCGTTGTATCAAAGCAGGTCATGAAGTTGTGCTCTTCCTCTCCCTCGCTGCAACAGATGAAGAAAATTGTAGAAAATATTGCAAAGTTAGGAAACAAAAAGAAAAATGATGCTATAACAGAGTAGTAGAAAGATACAGGCTAGCGAAGCAGTGAGAGCTCAAGCGTCCCCATTCTGGTGTGGTGGCTTCTGGTCCAGACACTCGTAACTGCCGTTATAAAACCCACTGACCCTGATAAAAGCGGGAGAAGGCTTTCTCATGTGTATCCAACATTAAAACAGTTTCCCCTAATGGGTTTATCCTCAATGTTCTGGACTGTACATTAAAAGCATGATGTCTTATTGACTATGATGAGAAACTACACCAAAATTACACACTACACAATTCTTCAATAGAGTGCTATAACACTGTTAACCAAGAGCAACTCCTGGAAAATGACAAACATCAGCATTCACATCACAAGTGTTTCTAAGTCTAAATATTGCCTAACTTCCCTCCTGTAGCTCAGTTGGTAGAGCATGGCCCTTGCAACGCCAGGGTTGTGGGTTTGATTCCCACGGGGGGCCAGTATGGAAAATGTATGCACTAACTGTAAGTCGCTCTGGATAAGAGCGTCTGCTAAATTACTAAAATGTAAACTTCCTTTGACAATTTGTACATCCTGTAACCAGCTGTTTCTTTGCCATTCAACATGTGTTAGAGCCACCTTATCTGAATTCCCCATAGGGGCATGATGAGGGAGTTGCTTAAACAGACAGATTTTGATGGGGATTGTTGTATTATGCTAATTAAATTACGGGGGCGTGGACATCGACTCTAGGGGGTTAAAGTCAGAACAACCTGCCCTGTACCTACTCCTGAAACAAGAAATGGCTCCACTCCAGTCCAACTTAGCGCTCCACTACAACTTTAAGAGGATCAACTTGACACAGATGGACCACTGCCTCTAGCTCCTGTGGACAGAAGCTTCTAGCTTGCTCCCTATTGGTGCCTTCAATCAAGGACATGAGACACTAGAATCACTTTAAAGTCACTCTTGATCCATTCACTCTCAGGCCATTGCTGTGCACTAGAGTGCAAAGGGGCAGTGTCACTGCCTATACCCCCTACGCTACCTATTCACTGTCAAACCATTCCATGTCAATCTCCATTACGATGGATCAGTCATATCTTCTTTACACAACTGCCATAGCCATGGTCTTTAAAGACAGTCATCATACATACAATGCCTACAGGAGGACACATTAATCTACTGTACGGACAGACAAGTATGGGACTAAACTGTTATCATTAGGAGTGAATAGCAGCATACTGTACAATATACACAAAGTACTGGCACAAACTGTACTTTCAAACTAATGCTAATTTACATAGTGTGATTGCTACAGTAAAAAAGTCAGCATCAAGCACGTTCACCTGATGAGTGCCCTCGTAATGACTCCATACTCAGGATTCCATATGGTTTTCGGAATTAAACAGACCGTTGAAGCAATTTTCTGATTGTCTGCATTTCAAAACGTATGTGTTTACTGTTAGTACACAGCGATCATTCTGATATACAGTATGCCAGATGGTGGGGTGCAGAAGGATGGGCATGAGATGCAACACATACAGTGGGGAAAAAAAGTATTTAGTCAGCCACCAATTGTGCAAGTTCTCCCACTTAAAAAGATGAGAGAGGCCTGTAATTTTCATCATAGGTACACGTCAACTATGACAGACAAAATGAGAAAAAAAAATCCAGAAAATCACATTGTAGGATTTTTAATGAATTTATTTGCAAATTATGGTGGAAAATAGGTATTTGGTCAATAACTAAAGTTTCTCAATACTTTGTTATATACCCTTTGTTGGCAATGACACAGGTCAAACGTTTTCTGTAAGTCTTCACAAGGTTTTCACACACTGTTGCTGGAATTTTGGCCCATTCCTCCATGCAGATCTCCTCTAGAGCAGTGATGTTTTGGGGCTGTCGCTGGGCAACACGGACTTTCAACTCCCTCCAAAGATGTTCTATTGGGTTCAGGTCTGGAGACTGGCTAGGCCACTCCAGGACCTTGAAATGCTTCTTACGAAGCCACTCCTTCGTTGCCCGGGCGGTGTGTTTGGGATCATTGTCATGCTGAAAGACCCAGCCACGTTTCATCTTCAATGCCCTTGCTGATGGAAGGAGGTTTTCACTCAAAATCTCACGATACATGGCCCCATTCATTCTTTCCTTTACACGGATTAGTCGTCCTGGTCCCTTTGCAGAAAAACAGCCCCAAGCATGATGTTTCCACCCCCATGCTTCACAGTAGGTATGGTGTTCTTTGGATGCAACTCAGCATTCTTTGTCCTCCAAACACGACGAGTTGAGTTTTTACCAAAAAGTTATATTTTGGTTTCATCTGACCATATGACATTCTCCCAATCCTCTTCTGGATCATACAAATGCACTCTAGCAAACTTCAGACGGGCCTGGACATGTACTGGCTTAAGCAGGGGGACACGTCTGGCACTGCAGGATTTGAGTCCCTGGCGGCGTAGTGTGTTACTGATGGTAGGCTTTGTTACTTTGGTCCAGCTCTCTGCAGGTCATTCACTAGGTCCCCCCGTGTGGTTCTGGGATTTTTGCTCACCGTTCTTGTGATCATTTTGACCCCACAGTGTGAGATCTTGCGTGGAGCCCCAGATCGAGGGAGATTATCAGTGGTCTTGTATGTCTTCCATTTCCTAATAATTGCTCCCACAGTTGATTTCTTCAAACCAAGCTGCCTACCTATTGCAGATTCAGTCTTCCCAGCCTGGTGCAGGTCTATAATTTTGTTTCTGGTGTCCTTTGACAGCTCTTTGGTCTTGGCCATAGTGGAGTTTGGTGTGTGACTGTTTGAGGTTGTGGACAGGTGTCTTTTATACTGATAACAAGTTCAAACAGGTGCCATTAATACAGGTAACGAGTGGAGGACAGAGGAGCCTCTTAAAGAGAAGTTACAGGTCTGTGAGAGCCAGAAGTCTTGCTTGTTTGTAGGTGATCAAATACTTATTTTCCACCATAATTTGCAAATAAATTCATTAAAAATCCTACAATGTGATTTTCTGGATTTCTTTTCCTCAATTTGTCTGTCATAGTTGACGTGTACCTATGATGAAAATTACAGGCCTCTCTCATCTTTTTAAGTGGGAGAACTTGCACAATTGGTGGCTGACTAAATACTTTTTTTCCCCACTGTAAGAGTGAAGTCTATTTGAGAGTTTAGTTGCTCTGGTATGTTAGCATGGCAACAGCATAATGGCTGCCTTTTGGGCAAAATGTGAAGTTCTAGAACATGTTATTCTGTCCTGTTGTTGTTGTAAGTAGTCTATTGACTTAATGGCCAGTGTGGCTCACAGTGTGTCTCGCTGCAAACGGCAAGGTCTCCAGTCACATAACACACAGCTGTGGGAGGGCATGGGCACTAGATGTTTTTTTGTACACTGTGGGGTAGAACCACAGACTGTACAGTATAAAGGGTAAAGCTACAGCACACTGTGAGAGCTAGTTCAATGCTGCATACTTCTCTTAGCACTGTGCAATCAGAGCACACAGACCTTGAAGTATGATAAATCAAATGGTCTCAGAGGTAATAAGGACATGCTGAATGTGGTTCAATCAATGAGGTAGAAAATATTGTAATGCCATACTTACAGTAATTCCATGTAGTCCTGTGAAGAGCAAGTACAGTGACATATGTCCCATTATCACCTGCCTGTCATTAGGTAATTATAGCATATTCATCATATCTCAGTCAAGACCAGATTACTCATTTCCTTCCAGATCTAGCCCTAAGAACTACTCCAGCTCCACCTGCTGGTTATTTTGTCTCCTCTGTCAATCAGAGCTCCATTATCATCCGTTCTCAGATAGCTACTGGATGTGCAGGCTTTTGCTCCAACCCAGGACTTACCTGTTCCAGAGCATCCACTGTTTTTTTTTTGCAAAAGGTTGCAAACAGAGAACTAAGACCATGCATATCTGAAACAACATGTAAGCCTAATGCCAGTGAATATCAGCAGCTGATTCAATTACGTTGCCTACTTTCGTTATAATAATTAAACGCTTTATCTATTGAACCTGTGACTGTAACCTCCTCCGGAAAATGAAAGTTCATTCAAGTGGTGATTTTCCAGAAAGAGATATAAACAAAAATATGTTCACATTCCTCCAGACTTGGTGGAATCTTCCATGAGGATGTGTAATCAGTGAATGATAGAGTTGACAGGAAATTAATTGCTGGATCCACCCATTTGCCAAGGTGATAGCCACAAGGAATTAATTATTTCAGGAATGTGTTGTTTTTGCAGTGCTGCTGGCTATGTTGACAGTTTCAATTATGCACTGTGACCGTTAAAACCACTAGAGAGAGCCATTTAGCTTTACTCCAGGGGTGGCAGTCAGAATTGATTTTATGCCCAGCAAAGGTTTGTGGACTAGATTACTCGGAGCTAGATTCCACAAAGCCTGGTCTTTGCGCCACTCCGTTGGTGGAGTCATCAGAAACTTCCTTCACCACAGAGTGGAGTTTAGTAAGCGAAGCAAAGGTATGCTCAACTAGCTGTTGGTTTATTAGTATCTTCTCCTTTGATACAACTAGGATTATATCCTGTGTCAATTTGCCTGTTGACCACTGTTATTTTCTTCAGAGTGCACTCAGTTTCCATCATTTCCTAACTCTAAACGAATTGTACTGATTACTGAAGTGCCCTTAGACAGTCCATCAAATCAGCCTACAGCAGAATGCCCACCAAGCTAAGGTACGTTGCCTAGAGAACATCATGATCAGAACCTAAAATAATGAAATGAAGAGCAACATTCATACCGTACAGCTGTTGTGTAAAAACCTGACGGACATAATCTGTTAATCATCAATTTTCAGACAGTTTGGTGGAGGAAGCAAAATCATAATCATATCAGTATGATATGGTATTCAATATGAATGATATTCATAAAATAAAACATATATTACACACATATATATGTTATTTGTCTCATGTATAATGGCCAGTTTTCAATTAGTTATTTTATCCCCTCCAAAGTGAAAACCAATCGTCTTCAAATCCAAAAATAATTTAGCATACACGGGGTTGAAATTGGATTGAATAGCAAACGCTATGTAGTAGTCTGTGATTGGCCTTGGTTGGCGCATGCGCAGTGTGATATATCGCAAACTTCTGGAAATTGGGAATTCGTTATGCAGCTCTATCGAAAGGTGTTGCATACCGCTCGAGAGAGCACTGAAAAGTGAACTTTTGGAATAGCGGAAAGGTCGCCCATCAAGGAGTCCACGTGTGAAGTTATTCCTCTTGAATTGGGTACGTTGTTTTAAATGTGAAAATGTGTATTCCAGTTATATCGCACCAGTTTTTAGACTTTGACCGTCAATTGTATTGTTTGTATGGGTTAAATTTAGTCTGCGCCATTGGGTTATTCATGGTCAATAACAGTAGTTTTACTATGAAATTAAATAGAAAAACAATGGAAAACATTTGAGACCAACTTTCTTGGACAGTTATTTTCCTCATTGACTTACGATACTGCTGTGCACAGCTGTCAGTAATCAGTTGATGAGACCGCAACTTTGACATGGTCAAAAAAAACAATGAATGGGCAACATTGTGATACAATGAATACATTTTCACCTTTACCACAACTCTTGATTATGGTTACAGTGTAGCAATGAGCAATAACATCACAAATATTAAAAAGTGTTGCATGCCACTGAAGTTTTTACATATGGTATGTACACCTCAGGTAGGTAGGTCAACGTTACCTCCAGGTAGATTCATTAACTGTAAGTTAGGCCTATTCATAAAGGGGGTGATTCATTCGTGCAATTGTGGGAGACAAGGACACGTTCACAAGATAGTTCAACAACGAAAACATCACAGTTGCAATGGTTAATAAAAATTGTTGATCTAGAGCTCATGCCAAATTCATTCATTGTGTCCTTTTATTTAAGGGCTCTTAGTTTTATTGGTATTACTCTGTAGTCTTAAATTGTCCAGGAAAGAGCGCTCCTTCCTGAGATATTGTCTGTGTCCTTGCTCTTGGCTATCGCTCTGTGTATTGGGTGTCTTTGGGAGGGGGGAGGGAGGAGGGGGGGACTGACTGAAAGCATAACAAAGGATTTACTCTCAAAGACCTTGGTTCAGTCTGCTGCACTCAGACCAATTACTGTATAGTAGATTCTATTTTCCCCCCCAGACAAATGTCCTAAGGATAGCATGCAGTCACATGTATTTGACTGTATTATACAGTTTTGTGTCCAATGACTGCAACATTATCAGGCAAGGATAATCGTTTGAAATCTGTATCAGTGCTGCAAGACAACATACTTTTCACCCCAAGTCCAGCTGAAAGTTGTTGTTCAAGCCAGGTACAGCCGAAAGGCCAGACTTCCAAGAGCTATAGTGACAGCTTTATATTGACAAAATTGTGCCCTCCAACCTAGTACCAAGGAAACAATCAACTGGGTGTCTGTCCTTTTAAAAGGTTTTTCAAGGAAATATCCATTAATCTATATCTGCATTATGTGCAGAATAGTTTTGTTGACATTTTTCATTTCCTCAGGCAGTGTGTCCTGTCAGTTGTTTGTTCCTCAGCCATAGTTGAGTCAGTTCCAGCAGAGGAGGTGAAGTTCATTGATATAGCATGGGTTGGTCCTAGTTTGTTGTGAAGAGCAGAGAGCAAAGTATTTTAGCCTACAGCTCCTTCATCCAGTGTTCAACTGAGTTATTTGACAGACCTAGCTATCCTAGCTACGTAAAGTAATAGATGTCATGCATCTAGCTTAAAAAACCCTTCCTTCAGCTGCACCCATTCTACTAGATTTGGTCCTGAGGCCATACTCCACCATTCAGACCTACTTTTCCTACACGTTGACATTCCATACATACTTCTGGAGGACTACTCCTGCGGTGGCGTATTTTGAGTGGTGGGACAGCTCCTGGGCGCGACTCTTTGTTAAACACAAATGTTGTGAAGCAGTTGGGGCATTGCTGGAGTAGACATGATTCTTGTACTTGACATTTTAATGTGAAGACTCTTTGTTTCATTCATTGCACTTGTTGTTGTTGAATTCTTATACACATATTTGCATTTACAGTAGTCTATGGAATTCCTGACTGGAATAATGTGCTTTCTGTTTCCGCTAAAAACCTCTTTGTCAAGATCTTTGGCTTGCGTCACATACCAGTAGTAGCAGGGCTCTACAGTGCAACCATTTTACTCGCATATGTGCCTAAATATTTTGCTGTGCGACCTGGATTTTTAATTTAGGAGCACCAGTGCGCCTAGAAAAATTAAGGATTCTAGCTTTAATACCTCAAATATTTTTCGTTGTGCTTCTAAATTTCTTTGTGTGAGCCTACATTTTTCGACTTAGGTGCACACGTAGGTGCTCCTTGTAAAAATAAAAAAATCAGCGTAAAGCTCTGAATTGTAGCTGGGAAAAAGGCAGACAGTGTGACTGAAAGGAAGACATTTCTCAAGCACGTGACAGGAAGGACTTCCTAACGGTACAAGGCGAAGGTCATCCTGAGTGCAGGGATGCTTTGGCCAGCAGCCTAGTTCACTAAACAGCCTAGTCTAACTTCAGAGATGATTGTCTCTGTCTTATTTGTATTCAGTCATGCCAAGCTTTCAGGTCCTGCTTCAAAATCCATATTCGTATTTAGTCTACAGTGGCAGATAGTCAAACATCTGTGCATCAGAACTATAGCTAATGATGACTAGCCCCAGGACATACATAGAATGCATAATTAAACTGACATTCAGTTTCAGTGTGGCTATTAGTTGGACTGATGTGTATTTTGTAGTGCACTGTTCAGAATTGAGGTGCCTAGTTGCTTTCCCCCCTCCCCCGTTTTTATTTTCTTCAAGTGTGTGTTTTTGGCTGTAATTTAGTCGGGAAATGCTGAAAACGGTCGTACCTTGTGTTCTGTATCCCTCGCGTTCCATGTGACACTGTGCAGGACAAAGAGCTGTTTGTGTGCCGTGTCTACAGAGCCACGACCACAAGGGTGAAGTCCCAGCCTACTAGTACGACTGCAACCTGACCTCACTCCAGACATGACAAAAGGACCATTAGCCATCTAAGTAAAAGAAGCATGCAAACAAGCCAAGTTGTTTTAAATAGTAGGATACTGTTCAGGAAATAGTTGTGTTGCACGTTTATTTTAGTTGTATGTTTTTGTTTGGCTTTACATGGTAGGCTATTTCATGGCTCTGAATACTGAAATCACCTGATGTTGTGTTTTTAGGTGCTGTATGACCAAACCAACATCCAGTACTACTGTTAGGACATTCTTAATTTGTATGACTCAAGCATTGTGCTATATGGGGTATTTAATTATCTACCATATTTTGAGCCCCCTGTTAAACAACAGCTCACCAGCTGAAGGGGAGACAAGTGCGTAGGTCAGTTTAGTTGTGAAGGACACATCTGTGGCACAGCTGGAACTCTATAGCTATGTAGCTATTGGAAATTGTGTGTGTGAGGATCGTCAATGGGCCAGGAGGTGTGTTTTCTTTTCGAATGAGTCTCCCCTCCCCTCCATATCTCTACATCTGGTTGATGTCAAAATATGTAAATAAACCAAAATAACGTCTACCCAATGATTTCAAAGGCAAACCGGAGCCAAATGGGTTAGCCCTCGCTTACAATGCACACATTCAATAATGAGGCCTTACTAGGAAAACATTCACGTAGAGAAGCTTTTTTCCCAAGAGATTGAATCATCTTTTTTTTTCGAGTGGTAGACTTTTGTTTTTTCTGGTGACTCGGAAAGCTTTGATGCTTTGATAAAGAAGAACCCGCTGGTTGTTCAGAGGAGTTTGCACACAATGGCCAGTGCAGTCTAGTGGAATGGTTGTTATCAGTGAGTAGGTGAGATTATATTAGGGGAAACTCTGTGGTAATGGAATTACGCTGACAATCAGATTTTTCACTTTAAAATGTATACCAAACAAAAAAACATTGATTTCCAAGTTTAACAAAACATACAACTATATGGCATACATTTTTTTAAAGTGATAAATCGGAATCTCAGCGTAATTCCGTTATCGTGGAATTGCCCTTAGACAACAGGCCTACTGTAAGAGTGAAGCCAGTCGGTTGGTGTGTGTGTACAGTACCAGTCAAAACTTTGGACACACCTACTCATTTCTTTATTTTTACTATTTTCTACATTGTAGAATAATAGTGGAGACATCAGAACTATGACATAACACATATGAAATCATGTAGTAACCAAAAAAGTGTTAAACAAATCAAAATATGTTATATTTCAGATTCTTCAAAGTAGCCACCCTTTGCCTTGATGACAGCTTTGCACACTCTTGGCATTCTCTCAACCAGCTTCATGAGGTAGTCACCTGGAATGCATTTTAATTAACAGGTGTGCCTTGTTAATTTGTGGAATTTCTTTCCTTAATGCGTTTGAGCCAATCAGTTGTGTTGTGACAAGGTAGGGGTGGTATACAGAAGATAGGCCTATTTGGTAAAAGACCAAGTCCATATTATGGCAAGAACAGCTCAAATAAGCAAAGAGAAACATCAGTCCATCATTACTTTAAGACATGAAGGTCAGTCAACCCGGAACATTTCAAGAACTTTTAAAGTTTCTTCAAGGGAAGTCACAAAATCCATTAAGCGCTATGATGAAACTGGCTCTCATGAGGACCGACACAGGAAAGGAAGACCCAGAGTTACCTCTGCTGCAGAGGGTAAGTTCATTAGAGTTAACTGCACCTCAGATTGCAGCCTAAATAAATGCTTCACTGAGTTCAAGTAACAGAGACATCTCAACATCTACTGTTCAGATGTTATATCAGGCCTTCATGGTTGAATTGCTGCAAAGAAACCACTACTAAAGGACACCAATAAGAAGAAGAGACTTGCTTGGGCCAAGAAACACGAGCAATGGACATTAGACCGTTGGAAATCTGTCCTTTGGTCTGATGAGTCCAAATTTGAGATTTTTGGTTCCAACCGCCGTGTCTTTGTGAGACGCAGAGTAGGTGAACGGATAATCTCCGCATGTGTGGTTCCCACCGTGAAGCATGGAGGAGGAGGTGTGGGGGTGCTTTGCTGGTGACACTGTCTGTTATTTATTTAGAATTCAAGGCACACTTAACCAGCATGGCTACCACAGCATTCTGCAGCGATACGCCATCTCATCTGGTTTGCGCTTAGTGGGATTATCATTTGTTTTTCAACATTACCCAAAACTCACCTTCAGGCTGTGTAAGGGCTATTTGACCAAGGAGAATGATGGAGTGCTCCATCAGATGACCTGGCCTCCACAATCACCCGACCTCAACCCAATTGAGATGGTTTGGGATGAGTTGGACCGCAGAGTGAAGCAAAAGCAGTCAACAAGTGCTCAGAATATGTGGGAATTCCTTCAAGACTGATGGAAAAGCATTCCTCATGAAGCTGGTTGAGAGAATGCCAAGAGTGTGCAAAGCTGTCATCAAGAAGAATCTCAAATATAAAATATATTTTTGATTTGTTTAACACTTTTTGGTACTACATGATTCCTTATGTGTTATTTCATAGTTTTGAAGTCTTCACTTATTGTACAATGTAGAAAATAGTAAAAATAAAGAAACACCCTTGAATGAGTAGGTGTGTCAACTTTTGACTGGTACTGTGTGTGTATAAGACAAGGGGTGGCGGTCTGTGTATATTTTGTAAATAACAGCTGGTGCACAAAATCTAATCTGAGGTAGAGTATCTCATGATAAGCTGTAGACCACACTATTTACCAAGAGAGTTTATCTATATTTTTCGTAGCTGTCTATTTACCACCACAAACCGATGCTGGCACTTAGACCGCACTCAACAAGCTGTATAAGGCCATTAGCAACTGTTTTGCTAGCACAGACTAGAATATGTTCCGGGATTCTTCCGATGGCATTGAGGAGTACACCACATCAGTCACTGGCTTCATCAATAAGTGCATCGATGACGTCGTCCCCACCGTGACCGTACGTACATACCAGAAGCCATGGATTACAGGCAACATCCGCATTGAGTGAGTGGGACTCTAACCCGGACGCTTATAAGAAATCCCGCTATGCCCTCCAACGAACCATCAAACAGGCAAAGCGTCAATACAGGACTAAGATTGAATCGTACTACACCGGCTCTGACGCTTGTCGGATGTGGCAGGCCTTGCAAACTATTATGTACTACAAAGGGAAGCACAGCAGCAAGCTGCCCAGTGACACAAGCCTACCAGACAAGCTAAATTACTTCTATGCTCGCTTTTAGGCAAGCAACACTGAAGCATGCATGAGATCATCATCTGTTCCGGACGACTGTGTGGTCACGCTCTCCGTAGCCGATGTGAGTAAGACCTTTTAAACAGGTCAACGTCCACAAGGCCGCAGGGCCAGACAGAATACCATGACGTGTACTCCGAGCATGCGCTGACCAACTGGCAAGTTTCCTCACTGACATTTTCAACCTGTCCCTGACTGAGTCTGTAATACCAACATGTTTCAAGCAGACCACCATAGTCCCTGTGCCCAAGAACACTAAGGTAACCTGCCTAAAATGACTACCGACCCATTGCACTCACGTCTGTAGCCATGAAGTGCTTTGAAAGGCTGGTCATGGCTCACATCAACACCATTATCCCAGAAACCCTAAACCCACTCCCAATTTGCATACCGCCCCAACAGATCCACAGATTATGCAATCTCTATTGCACTTCACACTGCCCTTTCCCACCTGGACAAAATAAACACCTACGTGAGAATGCTATTCATTGACTACAGCTCAGCGTTCAATACCATAGTGCCCTCAAAGCTCATCACTAAGCTCAGGACCCTGGGACTAACCACCTCCCTCTGCAACTGGATCCTGGACTTCCTGACGGGCCGCCCCCAGGTGGTAAGGGTAGGTAACTACACATCTGCCACGCTGATCCTCAACACGGGGGCCCCTCGGGAGCGTGCTCAGTCCCCTCCTGTACTTCTTGTTCACCCATGACTGCATGGCCAGGCACGACTCCAACACCATCATTAAGTTTGCTGCCGACACAACAGTGGTAGGCCTGATCACCGACAACGATGAGGCAGCCTATAGGGATGAGGTCAGAGACCTGGCCGTGTGGTGCCAGGATAACAACCTCTCCCTCAATGTGATCAAGACAAAGGAGATGATTGTGGACTACAGGAAAAAGAGGACCGAGCACGCACCCATTCTCATCGACGGGGCTGTAGTGGAATAGGTTGAGAGCTTCAAGTTCCTTGGTGTCCACATCACCAACACACTATCATGGTCCAAACACACCAAGACAGTCATGAAGAGGGCCCAACAAAGCCTATTCAGGAGACTGAAAAGATTTGGCATGGGTCCTCAGATCCTCAAATAGTTCTACAGCTGCACCATCGAGAGCATCCTGACTGGTTGCATCATCGCCTGGTATGGCAACTACTCAGCCTCCGACCGCAAGGCACTACAGAGAGTAGTGCTTAGGGCCCAGTACATCACTAGGGCCAAGCTTCCTGCCATCCAGGACCTCTATACCAGGCGGTGTCAGAGGAAGGCCCTAAAAATTGCCAAAGACTCCAGCCACTCTAGTCATAGACTGTTCTCTTTGCTACCGCAAGGCAAGCGGTAACGGAGCGCCAAGTCTAGGTCCAAAAGGCTTTTTAACAGCTTCGACCCCCAAGCCATACAGGGAAAAAAGTATTTGATCCCCTGCTGATTTTGTATGTTTGCTCACTGACAAAGAAATGATCAGTCTATAATTTTAATGGTAGGTTTATTTGAAAAGTGAGAGACAGAATAACAACAAAAAAATCCAGAAAAATGCTTGTCAAAAATATTATATAAATTGATTTGCATTTTAATGAGGGAAATAAGTATTTGACCCCCTCTCAATCAGAAAGATTTCTGTCTCCCAGGTGTCTTTTATACAGGTAACGAGCTGAGATTAGGAACACACTCTTAAAGGGAGTGCTCCTAATCTCACGTGTTACCTGTATAAAAGACACCTGTCCACAGACGCAATCAATCAATCAGATTCCAAACTCTCCACCATGGCCAAGACCAAAGAGCTCTCCAAGGATGTCAGGGACAAGATTGTAGACCTACACAAGGCTGGAATGGGCTACAAGACCATCGCCAAGCAGCTTGGTGAGAAGGTGACAACAGTTGGTGCGATTATTCGCAAATGGAAGAAACACAAAAGAACTGTCAATCTCCCTCGGCCTGGGGCTCCATGCAAGATCTCACCTCGTGGAGTTGCAATGATCATGAGAACGGTGAGGAATCAGTCCAGAACTACACGGGAGGATCTTGTCAATGATCTCAAGGCAGCTGGGACCATAGTCACCAAGAAAACAATTGGTAACACACTAGGCCGTGAAGGACTGAAATCCTGCAGCGCCCTCAAGGTCCCCCTGCTCAAGAAAGCACATATACATGCCCGTCTGAAGTTTGCCAATGAACATCTGAATGATTCAGAGGAGAACTGGATGAAAGTGTTGTGGTCAGATGAGACCAAAATGGAGCTCTTTGGCATCAACTCAACTCGCCGTGTTTGGAGGAGGAGGAGGAATGCTGCCTATGACCCCAAGAACACCATCCCCACCGTCAAACATGGAGGTGGAAACATTATGCTTTGTGGGTGTTTTTCTTCTAAGGGGACAGGACAACTTCACTGCATCAAAGGGACGATGAACGGGCACATGTACTGTCAAATCTTGGGTGAGAACCTCCTTCCCTCAGCCAGGGCATTGAAAATGGGTTGTGGATGGGTATTCCAGCATGACAATGACCCAAAACACACGGCCAAGGCAACAAAGGAGTGGCTCAAGAAGAAGCACATTAAGGTCCTGGAGTGTCCTAGCCAGTCTCCAGACCTTAATCCCATAGAAAATCTGTGGAGGGAGCTGAAGGGTCAAGTTGCCAAAGGTCAGCCTCAATCTTAATGACTTGGAGAAGATCTGCAAAGAGGAGTGGGACAAAATCCCTCCTGAGATGTGTGCAAACCTGGTGGCCAACTACAAGAAACGTCTGACCTCTGTGATTGCCAACAAGGGTATTGCCACCAAGTACTAAGTCATATTTTGCAGAAGGGTCAAATACTTATTTCCCTCATTAAAATGCAAATCAATTTATACAATTTTTGACATGCGTTTTCTGGATTTTTTTGTTGTTATTCTGTCTCTCACTGTTCAAATAAACCTACCATTAAAACTATAGACTGATCATGTCTTTGTCAGTGGGCAAACTCAATCAGCGGACAAAATCAGCAGGGGATCAAATACTTTTTTCCCTCACTGTAAGACTCCTGAACAGCTAATCAAATGGCTAAACGCACTATTTGCATTGTCCCCCCCACCCCCTCTTTTTACTGCTGCTACTCTGTTTATTATAATAATATAATAATATGCCATTTAGCAGACACTTTTATCCAAAGCGACTTACAGTCATGTGTGCATACATTTTTTTTTTTTTATGTATGGGTGGTCCCGGGGATCGAACCCACTACCCTGGTGTTACAAGCGCCATGCTCTCAGTTGAGCTACAGAGAATTATGTATGCATATTCACTTTACCGCTACCAACATGTACGTATAACCTCAATTACCTCGACTAACCTGTGCCCCCTCACATTGACTCTGTACCATAACCCCCTGTATATAGCCTCGCTACTGTTATTTTACTGCTGCT
Organism: Coregonus clupeaformis; assembly: GCF_020615455.1. NCBI lineage: Eukaryota > Metazoa > Chordata > Actinopteri > Salmoniformes > Salmonidae > Coregonus > Coregonus clupeaformis. Next base: position 5,653,677 of record NC_059225.1, on the reverse strand, counting down.
CTTTAATTATTATTATTTCTTTTTTTTACATATCTATTTTTTACTTAACACTTATTTTTCTTAACTGCATTGTTGGTTAAGGGCTTGTAAGTAAGCATTTCACTGTAAGTTCTACACCTGTTGTATTTGGCGCATGTGACGAATAACATTTGATATAAATGAGAGAGGAGCACATCTGGAGGAGGTTTGAAGGAATCCGGGGGAGGGTGTTACGGACTGCGGGTCATACAGCTCACAGAGATGCCAGTGTCGGGTACTGAACTGACACCTCACACTGAGCACTGAACTGCTCTGGAATGAAAGAAGGTTTCAATGCATTTACCCACAGTAGAACTGTCTGTGTAGCGTAGCTCCGGAGATTTGCCATTCCTGACAGACAGTACTTTACAAGGCTGCGTAGATAATAACTTTTTTCGGTGGTTTTAAAACTCTGAATCTGCCAGCCACTGAGTGATATAACCACAATGGAAAACTCTTTGCTCTTCACCATAAAGTTGTACTTTACTGGTTCAGTGAGTCATTGAGAGTGGGATGGCCTATGTGGTGTTAATTCCCACTAACCATTTTAGCAAAGACACGCATTAAAATTGTATTTGTTTTTCCATTGTGTCAATTGCGCTCTAAAGGCTCTCAAAAGGTACGCTTCAGTTGATTTCATTAGGTCCAGATTTTAATATTAGATAAAGATATGTTCTCAGCTATTATTTCAATGTCAACTGCCCCTTAGGCTGTTAAAAACCAGAGAAGTTGGTTCTATGTGGCATCAGTATGAGTCAGGAACATTAATTATACTGTCAAAATTGACTACAGAGTGTAAATAGGATCATTTTGGTCATTAAGTCAGTCTCGTCCAAAACTGAGTTTTGTAAGTGAGTTTGTCACGACTTACTGAAGGGTTGGGTATGGATTACGATCATGCCCACACCCAGTGCCCACTAACACGAGAGAAGCAGCTGTCCTGATTCCGCTCTATCCAATCATAGCAGCCTAGAACCTCCAGACAGTGAGACAGACTTGCCCATTACGCAGCACCTCAGACTTGTTTACATAAGACAACACGTTATGTTGAAATAACCCTTGGCCCTAAGCCCTTTATGGAGTGGCCACTTGCTGATGTGTTTGGTGTCAATCATTAGAGTGTGCCACTATTTTGGGCAAAATGAGAATTGAGACTAACAGAGTACTCTTGATATATTGTATTGTCAATATTCCAAAACCCATTGGCGAGCATCTTGTATCCCCCCGCGACCTGTTTTGTAACATGATTCCCTATGAAACACTGCCAGACAGATGCACATTCTGGTAATAGATGTTGAGAAAGGTGTAAAAAACTAAACGGCACTAAAGCACACACCTCGCCAGTGACTTGAATAGCTGATTGTGGCTTGGCTGCTCAATGTGCCTGCTAGCTTCTACCTGTTAGCTTCATTGACAAACACAGAGTTGGAACTTAGCTAGCGAGTGATTTTGGGCACTGATAAACAGCGTGTAGCTTGTGCTTTAGAGCAATTCCACGGTAACGGAATCACACTTTGACTCAGTTTTTAAACTTTAAAATGTATGCCAAAAAAAACCCATTGATTTCAAAGTTTAACAAACCATACGACTCTATGCACAAGGACTACTTTTAACAACTTCTACATAAAAATGTACAAAAACTAATTTAGTGGAAGAACTGTGCAGATGCAAACTTTAGTAACGGCATTACGGTAAAATCTCCCTCAGGTTTTTATGGAACCACGTTTTCCCTAAACTTTGTTAAATACACTGCTCAAAAAAATAAAGGGAACACTTAAACAACACAATGTTACTCCAAGTCAATCACACTTCTGTGAAATCAAACTGTCCACTTAGGAAGCAACACTGATTGACAATAAATTTCACATGCTGTTGTGCAAATGGAATAGACAACAGGTGGAAATTATAGGCAATTAGCAAGACACCCCCAATAAAGGACTGGTTTTGCAGGTGGTGACCACAGACCACTTCTCAGTTCCTATGCTTCCTGGCTGTTTTGGTCACTTTTGAATGCTGGCGGTGCTTTCACTCTAGTGGTAGCATGAGACGGAGTCTACAACCCACACAAGTGGCTCAGGTAGTGCAGCTCATCCAGGATGGCACATCAATGCGAGCTGTGGCAAGAAGGTTTGCTGTGTCTGTCAGCGTAGTGTCCAGAGCATGGAGGCGCTACCAGGAGACGGGCCAGTACATCAGGAGACGTGGAGGAGGCCGTAGGAGGGCAACAACCCAGCAGCAGGACTGCTACCTCCGCCTTTGTGCAAGGAGGAGCAGGAGGAGCACTGCCAGAGCCCTGCAAAATGACCTCCAGCAGGCCACAAATGTGCATGTGTCTGCTCAAACGGTCAGAAACAGACTCCATGAGGTTGGTATGAGGGCCCGACGTCCACAGGTGGGGGTTGTGCTTACAGCCCAACACCGTGCAGGATGTTTGGCATTTGCCAGAGAACACCAAGATTGGCAAATTCGCCACTGGCGCCCTGTGCTCTTCACAGATGAAAGCAGGTTCACACTGAGCACATGTGACAGACGTGACAGAGTCTGGAGACGCCGTGGAGAACGTTCTGCTGCTTGCAACATCCTCCAGCATGACCGGTTTGGCAGTGGGTCAGTCATGGTGTGGGGTGGCATTTCTTTGGGGGGCCGCACAGCCCTCCATGTGCTCGCCAGAGGTAGCCTGACTGCCATTAGGTACCGAGATGAGATCCTCAGACCCCTTGTGAGACCATATGCTGGTGCTGTTGGCCCTGGGTTCCTCCTAATGCAAGACAATGCTAGACCTCATGTGGCTGGAGTGTGTCAGCAGTTCCTGCAAGAGGAAGGCATTGATGCTATGGTGACTGGCCCGCCCGTTCCCCAGACCTGAATCCAATTGAGCACATCTGGGACATCATGTCTCGCTCCATCCACCAACGCCACGTTGCACCACAGACTGTCCAGGAGTTGGCGGATGCTTTAGTCCAGGTCTGGGAGGAGATCCCTCAGGAGACCATCCGCCACCTCATCAGGAGCATGCCCAGGCGTTGTAGGGAGGTCATACAGGCACGTGGAGGCCACACACACTACTGAGCCTCATTTTGACTTGTTTTAAGGACATTACATCAAAGTTGGATCAGCCTGTAGTGTGGTTTTCCACTTTAATTTTGAGGGTGACTCCAAATCCAGACCTCCATGGGTTGATAAATTTGATTTCCATTGATAATTTTTGTGTGATTTTGTTGTCAGCACATTCAACTATGTAAATAAAAAAGTATTTAATAAGATTATTTCATTCATTCAGATCTAGGATGTGTTATTTTAGTGTTCCCTTTATTTTGTTGAGCAGTGTATATGCTCCGAATGAAGATTCAAAGATACCTGCAGAAAGAATGGGGTGGGGAATTATGAGTTTTAATCACTTAATAATTCATAACATTGCTATCAGTAAAATCACTAACTAATTGGAAAAAGGAAAAAGGTATTTGATCCTCTGCTGATTTTGTACATTTGCCCACTGACAAAGAAATGATCAGTCTATAATTTTAATGGTAGGTTTATCTGAACAGTAAGAGACAGAATAACAACAACAAAAATCCAGAAAAACGCATGTCAAAAATGTTATAAATTGATTTGCATTTTAATGAGGGAAATAAGTATTTGACCCCCTCTCAATTAGAAAGATTTCTGGCTCCCAGGTGTCTTTTATACAGGTAACGAGCTAAGATTAGGAGCACACTCTTAAAGGGAGTGCTCCTAATCTCAGTTTGTTACCTGTATAAAAGACACCTGTCCACAGAAGCAATCAATCAATCAGATTCCAAACTCTCCACCATGGCCAAGACCAAACAGCTCTCCAATGATGTCAGGGACAAGATTGTAGACCTACACAAGGCTGGAATGGGCTACAAGACCATCACCAAGCAGCTTGGTGAGAAGGTGACAACAGTTGGTGCGATTATTCGCAAATGGAAGAAACACAAAAGAACTGTCAATCTCCCTCGGCCTGGGGCTCCATGCAAGATCTCACCCCGTGGAGTTGCAATGGTTATGAGAACGGTGAGAAATCAGCCCAGAACTACACGGGAGGATCTTGTCAATTATCTCAAGGCAGCTGGGACCATAGTCACCAAGAAAACAATTGGTAACACACTACGCCGTGAAGGACTGAAATCCTGCAGCGCCCGCAAGGTCCCCCTGCTCAAGAAAGCACATATACAGGCCCGTCTGAAGTTTGCCAATGAACATCTGAATGATTCAGAGGAGAACTGGATGAAAGTGTTGTGGTCAGATGAGACCAAAATGGAGCTCTTTGGCATCAACTCAACTCGCCGTGTTTGGAGGAGGAGGAATGCTGCCTCAAAGGGACGATGGACGGGGCCATGTACCGTCAAATCTTGGGTGAGAACCACCTTCCCTCAGCCAGGGCATTGAAAATGGGTCATGGATGGGTGTTCCAGCATGACAATGACCCAAAACACACGGCCAAGGCAACAAAGGAGTGGCTCAAGAAGAAACCCATTAAGGTCCTGGAGTGGCCTAGCCAGTCTCCAGACCTTAATCACATAGAAAATCTGTGGAGGGAGCTGAAGTTTCGAGTTGCCAAACGTCAGCCTCAACCTTAATGACTTGGAGAAGATCTGCAAAGAGGAGTGGGACAAAATCCCTCCTGAAATGTGTGAAAACCTGGTGGCCAACTCCAAGAAACGTCTGACCTCTGTGATTGCCAACAAGGGTTTTGCCACCAAGTATTAAGTCATGTTTTGCATACTGAATTATGTTAAAGGAACTCAAGCTTACCTGCTTTAGTGCCTTACTGCTACCCTTTCTTTATGCTTCTTATTAGTTTCATTTTACTATCCCATGGAGGGAATGTTCATGTTTGGATTCTAAAAACTGCTCTTCCAGTTAGAAAAATATCCACGTTTTGGGTTTCCCCCTTGGGGTGTGAGACAGACGGCTGACCAAATAAAGCTTCCTCCCTCCCTGGAGTGAGAGTGGGATGGCTTTCCATCAGAAGGAAATGCCTTGGGAGGAAAAAACAATGGTACTAAAGGCGTCAGCATGCTCTCTTATAAGACCTTTGCTTGAAAAACTAGAAATTAGCGGCAATAGTACTGTTTGTCCATTTTGAGATGCCGTAGCCAGTATACACTTCCTCAAAATAGTCAGAATTAATCTAAGATAACTCAAGAAATCTGTCATTAATTTTGACATTTTTGCCGAAGAGGTCTTAGTTGCGTAATTTTACATCTAACTAAAATTTGGTGCAGTATTTTTCAATGAAAATATTTGCATGAAAATGAGTCCTCTCATTGAATGACAACAGACTTTATTGAAGAATCCCTACTGTTGACCAATCACAGACGAAGGGGCGTAGACTTCGGCTCTGAACTTCGGCTTGCCTCCAGAAAAAAATGTGTGTGCCCGAACAGCCGGAAAAAACTAAATGTCCAAAACGAGCGGAATCGTCACAAAATGTCGTCATAATATATGCACGAACTCTACCGAACTGTTTAGGCTGGGAAGCATGTGGACGCCTTAAGGAGGAGCCCAGTGGTACACCACCCTTTTTTTTATGTCACCTTTATTTAACCAGGTAAGCCAGTTGAGAACAAGTTCTCATTTACAACTGCAACCTGGCCAAGATAAAGCAAAGTAGTGCGATTAAAAACAACAACAGAGTTACATATGGGGTAAAACAAAACATAAAGTAAAAAAAAAATACAACAAAAAAATAATATATATATATATATATATATATATATATATATATATATATATATATATATATATATTATATATACACACACACAGAGTGGGGAAAAAAAGTATTTAGTCAGCCACCAATTGTGCAAGTTCTCCCACTTAAAAAGATGAGAGAGGCCTGTCATTTTCATCATAGGTACACGTCAACTATGACAGACAAATTGAGAAAAAAAATCCAGAAAATCACATTGTAGGATTTTTAATGAATTTATTTGCAAATTATGGTGGAAAATAAGTATTTGGTCACCTACAAACAAGCAAGATTTCTGGCTCTCACAGACCTGTAACTTCTTCTTTAAGAGGCTCCTCTGTCCTCCACTAGTTACCTGTATTAATGGCACCTGTTTGAACTTGTTATCAGTATAAAAGACACCTGTCCACAACCTCAAACAGTCACACTCCAAACTCCACTATGGTCAAGACCAAAGAGCTGTCAAAGGACACCAGAAACAAAATTGTAGACCTGCACCAGGCTGGGAAGACTGAATCTGCAATAGGTAAGCAGCTTGGTTTGAAGAAATCAACTGTGGGAGCAATTATTAGGAAATGGAAGACATACAAGACCACTGATAATCTCCCTCGATCTGGGGCTCCACGCAAGATCTCACCCCATGGGGTCAAAATGATCACAAGAACGGTGAGCAAAAATCCCAGAACCACACGGGGGGACCTAGTGAATGACCTGCAGAGAGCTGGGACCAAAGTAACCATCAGTAACACACTACTCCGCCAGGGACTCAAATCCTGCATTGCCAGACGTGTCCCCCTGCTTAAGCCAGTACATGTCCAGGCCCGTCTGAAGTTTGCTAGAGTGCATTTGGATGATCCAGAAGAGGATTGGGAGAATGTCATATGGTCAGATGAAACCAAAATATAACTTTTTGGTAAAAACTCAACTCATCGTGTTTGGAGGACAAAGAATGCTGAGTTGCATCCAAAGAACACCATACCTACTGTGAAGCATGGGGGTGGAAACTTCATGCTTTGGGGCTGTTTTTTCGCAAAGGGACCAGGACGACTGATCCGTGTAAAGGAAAGAATGAATGGGGCCATGTATCGTGAGATTTTGAGTGAAAACCTCCTTCCATCAGCAAGGGCATTGAAGATGAAACATGGCTGGGTCTTTTAGCATGACAATGATCCCAAACACACCTCCCGGGCAACGAAGGAGTGGCTTCGTAAGAAGCATTTCAAGGTCCTGGAGTGGCCTAGCCAGTCTCCAGATCTCAACCCCATAGAAAATCTTTGGAGGGAGTTGAAAGTCCGTGTTGCCCAGCGACAGCCCCAAAACATCACTGCTCTAGAGGAGATCTGCATGGAGGAATGGGCCAAAATACCAGCAACAGTGTGTGAAAACCTTGTGAAGACTTACAGAAAATGTTTGACCTGTGTCATTGCCTACAAGGGGTATATAACAAAGTATTGAGAAACTTTTGTTATTGACCAAATACTTATTTTCCACCATAATTTGCAAATAAATTCATAAAAAATCCTACAATGTGATTTTCTGGATTTTTTTCTTCTCATTTTGTCAGTCATAGTTGACATGTACCTATGATGAAAATTACAGGCATCTCTCATCTTTTTAAGTGGGAGAACTTGCACAATTGTAGGCTGACTAAATACTTTTTTCCCCCACTGTGTGTGTGTATATATATATATATATATATATATATATATATATATATATATATATATACAGTGTGTGAAAATGTAGCAAGTTATGGAGGTAAGGCAATAAATAGGCCATAGTGCAAAATAATTACAATTAGTATTAACACTGGAATGATAGATGTGGAGGTGATGTGCAAATAGAGATACTGGGGTGCAAATGAGCAAAATAAATAACAATATGGGGATGAGGTAGTTGGGTGGGCTAATTTCAGATGGGCTGTGTACAGATGCAGTGATCGGTAAGGTGCTCTGACAACTGATGCTTAAAGTTAGTGAGGGAGATAAGAGTCTCCAGCTTCAGAGATTTTTGCAGTTCGTTCCAGTCATTGGCAGCAGAGAACTGGTAGGAATGGCGGCCAAAGGAGGTGTTGGCTTTGGGGATGACCAGTGAGAGATACCTGCTGGAGCGCATACTACGGGTGGGTGTTGCTATGGTGACCAATGAGCTAAGATAAGGCGGGGATTTGCCTAGCAGTGATTTTATAGATGGCCTGGAGCCAGTGGGTTTGGCGACGAATATGTAGTGAGGACCAGCCAACAAGAGCGTACAGGTCACAGTGGTGGGTAGTATATGGGGCTTTGGTGACAAAATGGATGGCACTGTGATAGACTACATCCAATTTGCTGAGTAGAGTGTTGGAGGCTATTTTGTAAATTACATTGCCGAAGTCAAGGATCGGTAGGTTAGTCCATTTTACGAGGGCATGTTTGGAGGCATGAGTGAAGGAGGCTTTGTTGCGAAATAGGAAGCTGATTCTAGATTTAACTTTGGATTGGAGATGCTTAATGTGAGTCTGGAAGGAGAGTTTACAGTCTAAACGGACACCTAGGTATTTGTAGTTGTCCACAGACTCTAGGTCAGACCCATCGAGAGTAGTGATTCTAGTCGGGTGGGCGAGTGTTGTATGGCATTGAAGCTCGTTTGGAGGTTTGTTAACACAGTGTCCAATGAAGGGCCAGATGTATACAAAATGGTGTCGTCCGCGTAGAGGTGGATCTGAGAATCACCAGCAGCAAGAGCGACATCATTGATATACACAGAGAAAAGAGTCGGCCCAAGAATTGAACCCTGTGGCACCCCCATAGAGACTGACTTAGGTCCAGACAACAGGCCCTCCGATTTGACACATTTGGGGGGCATGGGCAAGTTGCAGCGGAGGGTGCAGAGCTGGTGGCAGGGGTAGTGGTAGCCAGGTGGAAAGCATGGACAGCCATAGCAAAATGCTTGTTGAAATTCTCGATTATTGTAGATTTATCGGTGGTGATAGTGTTTCCAAGCCTCAGTGTAGTGGGCAGCTGGGAGGAGGTGCTCTTATTCTCCATGGACTTTACAGTGTCCCAAAACTTTTTGGAGTTAGTGCTACAGGATGCACATTTCTGTTTGAAAAAGCTAGCCTTTGCTTTCCTAACTGCTTGTGTATATTGGTTCCTAACTTCCCTGAAAAGTTGCATATTGCGGGGGCTATTCGATGCTTAAGCAGTACGCCACAGGATGTTTTTGTGCTGGTCAAGGGCAATCAAGTCTGAGGAGAACCAGGGGCTATATCTGTTCTTAGTTCTGAATTTTTTGAATGGGGCATGCTTATTTAAGATTGAGAGGAAATTACGTTTAAAGAACAACCAGGCATCCTCTACTGACGGAATGAGATCGATATCCATCCAGGATGCCTGGGCCAGGTCAATTAGGAAGGCCTGCTCGCTAAAGTGTTTTAGGGAGCATTTGACAGTGATGAGGGGTGGTCGTTTGACCGCGGACCCATTATGGACGCAGGCAATGAGGCAGTGATCGCTGAGATCCTGGTTGAAGACAGCGGAGGTGTATTTAGAGGTTAAATTAGTCAGGATGATATCTATGAGGGTGCCCCTTTTTACGGATTTAGGGTTGTACGTGGTAGGTTCCTTGATAATGTGTGTGAGATTGAGGGCATCTAGTTTGGATTGTAGGATGGCCGGGGTGTTAAGCATATCCCAGTTTAGGTCACCAAGCAGTACGAACTCTGAGGATGGATGGGGGGCAATCAATTCACATATGGTGTCCAGGGCACAGCTGGGGGCTGAGGGGGGTCTGTAGCAAGCGGCAACAGTGACAGACTTATTTCTGGAAAGGTGGATTTTTAGAAGTAGGAGCTCAAATTGTTTGGGCACAGTCCTGGATAGTATGATAGAGCTCTGCAGGCTATCTCTACAGTAGATTGCAACTCCACCCCCTTTGGCAGTTCTATCTAGATGGAAAATGTTGTAGTTGGGAATGGACATCTCTGAATTTTTGGTGGCCTTCCTAAACCAGGATTCAGACACTGCTAGAACATCAGGGTTGGCGGAGTGTGCTAACGCAGTGAATAACTCAAACTTAGGGAGGAGGCTTCTGATGTTAACATGCAAAAAAACAATGCTTTTGCGGTTACAGAAGTCAACAAATGATAGCGCCTGGGGAGTAGGAGTGATACTGGGGGCTGCAGGGCCTGGGTTAACCTCTACATCACCAGAGGAACAGAGGAACAGAGGATGACTAGAATAAGGGTACGGCTGAAGGCTTTAAGAACTGTTCTTCTAGTGCGTTGGGTACAGAGAATAAAGGGGGCAGATTTCCGGGCGTTGTAGAATACATTCAGGGCATTATGTACAGACAAGGATATGGAAGGATATGAGTACAGTGGAGGTAAACCTAAGCATTGGGTAACAATGAAAGAGATAGCATCACTGTAGGCACCGATTGAGCCGGTCTCCGCGTGTATGGGGGGTTGAACAAAGGAGCTATTTGAGGCAGTTTGAGAGGGACTTGGGGCTCTACAGTGAAATTGTATAATAAGAACTAACTGGAACAGCAATAGGCGAGGCATAAAGCAATCACAGGTGTTATTCGAGAGAGCTAAGACAACAACTGGTAATGGCGATGAAAGTTTGGGCTGAGGCTAAACAGATAAACAGGACAGGGTACCGTGTAAAGGAACAGTCCAGCAGGCATCAGCTGTGCAGCTGAGTGATCATAAGGTCCAGTGAACAGCAATATGTGAGTCCGAGAGCAGTTCGAATTGGTGCTATAGCACAGGCGAGCAGGAAGCACGGCTGTTGTTTGCGTGTGCTAGCGGGCCGGTGCTAGCAGATGGATCTTCGTTGTCGTCGCAACGGGAAGCCTGTTGAAACCACAGACGATTACGTCGGCAGACCAGTCGTGATGGATCGGCGGGGCTCCGTGTCGACTCTAGGAGGTCCCGTCCGGTTGACAGAGAGGTAGATAGCCGGGAGATGAGCCTGACACGAGGCTAGCTCAAGGCTGATTTAGCCAACAACAACATCCATTTGGTTGCAGCTAGCTAGTTGCTATGATCCGGTGTTAAAGGTCCAGTGATTCAGTGATTCCGGCAGAAAAAACTATATGTTCTGGGTCATTAACGCGCTGTGCAGACAGTGCAGACTGGCCGATAATAGTCCAGGCTAGAGCTGGCTGGTAGGTAGTGCAGGCCACGGACAATGGTGAAAAACCGCTAACGGTGGCTAATAGCAAGTAGCTAGTTAGCTGGCTACTCCCGTCTGGTAGACAGAGAGGTAGATAGCCGGGAAATAGGCCTGGCTCGAGGCTAGCTCAAGGCTAACTAGTGCTTGCTTCGGGGGCAGTGGTGATTAGCCAACAGTAACATCCATCCGGTTGCGGCTAGCTAGTTGCGATCCGGTGTTAATGTCCAGTGATTCAGTTATTCTGGCAGAAAATCCGATGTTCTGGGTGAAAAACCGCTAACGGTGGCTAATAGCAAGTAGCTAGTTAGCTGGCTAGCTAGTTTCAACTGGAGATCCTAGATAAAAGGTAAGTCAATAATAGAATCCGTTCCACATTGAGTGAGGCGGGTTGCAGGAAAGTATATTTAGTAGAAGGATGAAAATGTGATAGGGAAATATGTACGAAAAAAACTAACAAAAAACAGGCTATTTACACAGACACACAAGAGTACACGACCACACTGCTACGCCACCCTGCATTCTATAGGTAGCCTTTAGTCAGCAAATAATTCATCTTGACGATAACGTCGTTCAGATTATTTGAGTTATCAATTGGAATGTCCAATGAACAATGATTCTGCTTTATGTGCCTTTTTTAAAGGCTGTGAAAACCATCCAAGACAATTATGTGGGCAGCTTTATAAAGCTGGAATTGTTTTCTTCTGGAAATGTTTTCTGCTTGAGCAACTCCCTTCCATCAGAGAGTTTCTGGGTGTGACTCTCTGACCCAGGGGGAAAGGAAATGAAGTAAGCCCCCTCAGCGTTTTCCACAACAACTCACCCCCCCCTCCCCCCTCCAACCCTGAGTTATGCTGCCCTTCTGCCCTGGACAAGGAGAGGGCTCTCTCTCATTACCCTCCAATTCAATTGACTTTGCGTCGTGATTTCATATCCTCTCAGGCTATTTTACATTTCTCATTCAGATTGTACATTTGTTTTCGTGAATTCAATATGTAATATAACGTTAGGCCTACCATGAAAGTGAAGTTGTCTGGTCCATTTTAAGTGAATGAGCTGCTTGTGACATCCTGAGGCTGGGAGTGATACTTTGTTATGGAAGCTTGGAATTCCAGTCAAGCCAACACACTGTGGGGAGAGATCCCTGGTAGAATAGCATCATTATTCCAGATAAGAGCCCACTCTCAATTCCCATGACTGGTCTAAGGGTGGCAGGTAGCTTAGTGGATAAGAGCGTTGTGCCAGTAACCGAAAGGTCGCTGGTTCTAATCCCCGGGCCGACTAGGTGAAAAATCTGTCTGTGCCCTTAAGCAAGGCACTTAACCCTAAATGCTCCTGTAAGTCGCTCTGGATAAGAGCGTCTGCTAAATGACTAAAATGTAAATGTAATGGTCTCAGGGAATTTTTGTGGGGTGAGAAATCACTGGTTTTGCCTCTGAGAGCTCATCTTTGTTTCCGACTGGCATGTTGTGGTTACTTATAGTTCACATCACTCGCTATGCCATGGTCTAGATTCCTTTCTGGTTTTGATTCCAGTGGCACTGATCAATTGTTTTTACCTAGACAGTCATGGAGCAGGTGTGGGGAAACTGGGGCACTTAATGATGATATGATATGATGATATGCAATTTAGCAGATGCTTTTATCCAAAGAGACTTACAGTCGAATGATGAAAAGGGAGGATAGGGTGATTGTAAACTGCTAGGCTGTTACCCAACATTTGCATATGGAAACACCCAGTCATGGGCTTGAGTCTTGACCGCATTACTAAAGTGAATTGCTGAGGTCTGTACTAAATGCAGTCATCAATGGGGAAGTTGTGTGGCACAAAAATGCCCAACAACTTCAGGCCACCAGATTTCCACTATAGGAGAATGCATGTATGGTAGGAGTAACGCTGTTGAATCTGAGAACTTGTCATCATACAACCATGAATATTCATGATGGATAATATCTTCTTTAGCAACCTTTTCAATTGGATGTATTTTGTTAAAAAAATTATGAGGAATACGATTTCATATTCATATTCAAATGTACCAGGGACACCACAATGCCCACCAACAATACCAGACAATTATGCTCCAATTTCCTGTTTGGCGAGCTTATCAAACAGATGGAGAAAATCCTTTGCTACAGTTACTCTGCCATGCATTGTAATTATACTTGATCACACAAGACATGGGAATTCACTAATGTCCCATTCACATGGAGGGAGAAAATCCTACATATTATTTGCAGTTTCATTCTACAACTAACTGTGGGCTAGAACATTATCCTTACTACCGGGAAGTGGCTTACAAATGAAGGTGCATAGAAATGCCATTCATCAAGTATTACTGTAAAAAGTTGTCAAATCTGCTAGTGTGGTAATGTAGGGGGGTCCTGACTCTTGGGTGGTCTCTGTCCACTTTAGTTCTGTCTGTGTGTAATGTGTAGACTTGAACTTCCCAGGGGGTTAATGTAATTTACTGCTCAAGTTTTAAAAGCTTTGAAATGCCATACATTTTCAGACACTGACGTTTTTACAAGCACATCGTCTAACTTGTACTGTAGGTTGTAGTCTTCAGGGCAATGGCTGTAGTCTTCTGGGCAATGGCTGTAGTCTTCTGGGCAATGGCTGTAGTCTTCTGGGCAATGGCTGTAGTCTTCTGGGCAATGGCTGTTCAGGCGTCATTGGTCTTTACTTATGACTTCACACTTCTGTTCTCTTTCAGATTCACAGTGGGACGGTGAAGATGATGTCCGACGCCAGCGAGATGTTGGCAGCCGCCTTGGAGCAAATGGATGGGATCATAGCAGGTAACGCTATGTTAATACGAAATTGTAATTCTTTTGCACTATGGCCTATTTATTTATTGCCTTACCTCCATAACTTACTACATTTGCACACACTGTATATAGATTTTCTATTGTGTTTTTGACTGTACGTTTTTTGTTTATCCCATATGTAACTCTGTGTTGTTGTTTTTATCGCACTGCTTTGCTTTATCTTGGCCAGGTCGCAGTTGTAATGAGAACTTGTTCTCAACTGGCTTACCTGGTTAAGTAAAGGTGAAATCAAATAAATAAAACATGCAAAACTCACTCACATTTTGAACTGTGGGGCTGATCCCCTCAAATATTGACATAAAACACACCGCCTCTTAAATAAGCCCCTGATATCTACCCTCAGGACTAGGGTTCCCATGCTGCTGGTCTTAGCATGTGGCTGTGGTACTGGTCTGGGATGTTTCCAAGACTTTCCATTGTTTCAGCAGTGATGGAAACGAATGATTATTCAAGGCATACTGCTAAGATGATTTACAGGCATTGCATGCCTCATCCATGGCCTGAAGGAGGGTGGCACGCCCATGGGGATGGCAATCCTACATCTTCACCTGTATTGTAATCATGTATTGTTTTGTACGTGTTTATTGTGTACGTGGCTCAGTTCATAAGAGTATGGCACTAGCAACACCAGAGTTGTGGGTTTCGATTCCCACTGGGGCCACATACCGAAATGTGTGGACTGTATTCACTTTGGATAAAATTGTCTGCTACGTAAATGTCACCTATTACAGTACTATATTGGCATATATTACAGTATTATAGTACTGTATTGGCATATATTACAGTATTATAGTACTGTATTGGCATTTATTACGGTATTACAGTACTTTATTGGCCGATGCCATTTTTGTAAAGCAGTGTGACCCCCAGCAACTTAATTTTGGATACATGTTTACTGTATAGGGGATGCATTTCTTTATTGTTTTGGACTTTCTGGATTATTTTCATATTGATATTGTATTACTGCAATGTAGGGGCTAGAAACACAAGCATTTCCACTGCACCTGCTGTAACATCTGCTAATCTGTGTACATAACCATTTAACTTGAATTTGTTACAAACATTCTGTAGTTGACAAACTATGTAAAACCTATAGCTTTACCAAACTTTTAAGTGGTCATCAATTAAGAACAGTCGGACTAAGTAATAGTAAAATGTATTTTAACCAAATAGAAGAGAATCATATCAAAAGTAATGTGAGCATTGCATTGTGAAAGGCAATAACTTTATATGAACATGAATTGCAATATGAAACACTGATTTTAAGTTTGGTGAAAAACTGACTGATATTGTGTCTTGTACTTAGTCAATTGAAAATGTGGTTAGTTTTGAAACCACTGCCTTTTTGATGATCTCTTTTGAGTTTTGAAAATGTACCACATATTTCTGAAAATAACACAAAAGCAATAAAAAAAAACAGTGAAAGTCAGACACCAGAGGGACGTTTTGGTCCTATTACTTTTTGGTGACAGATGAGCAGAGGGGTCCACTTTAAGAGCCCAGGCCTTTCCACTGACTTGTGTAATTTATAGAATTGACCTTTCCAAGAAGGATGGCTGATCACATGACATCCTCTAGCCCCCGTTACCACAGAAACCACAGCATTCAAAATCCCTGGCTGCCTTTTGGGGAAGACTTGTATATTTATTTATCCCTCTATTTTTCTGTTCTACATTTCTATGAAGGTTGACCTTTTGGAGCTGGTTGACAGATGCTGTCTAGCAGATTATAGTACACACTGGAAACATGGCTTTTCCAAGTCCAACAAATAAGCTTCTTAATAATAATAATAATAATATGCCATTTAGCAGACACTTTTATCCAAAGCGACTTACAGTCATGCGTGCATACATTTTTTTTTTGTGTATGGGTGGTCCCGGGGATCGAACCCACTACCTTGGCGTTACAAGCGCCGTGCTCTACCAGTTGAGCTACAGAGGACCACACTTCTCAGGCCTCTTGCACCCAAACATTTGTTTTATCGATATCTAATCTGTTTTTCTTTGCTTTTAGAATGTGTGGTATGTGATTTTTCAGGACACATTCAGAAATCCACATCTGCAGTGCATCACATTGGTCAATGATATCCCACCTGGTGATATCGCCTTTCATCCTCCTTGTTGAAGGGAATTAGGAGAGGATGGGAGAGGTTCAAACGTCTAACCACAGGGATAAAACTATAGATGTACTGCGCATTCGGAAAGTGTTCAGACCCCTTGACCTTTTCCACATTTTGTGACGTTACGGCCTTATTCTAAGATTGATTAAAAAATCATCAATCTATACACAATACCCCATAATGACAAAGCAAAAATAGGTTTTTGGAAAGTTTTGCAAATGTATTTGAAATTAAAAAACAGATACCTTATTTACATAAGTATTCAGACCCTTTGCTATGAGACCCGAAATTGAGCTCAGGTCCATCCTGTTTCCATTGATCATCCTTGATGTTTCTACAGCTTGATTGGAGTCCACCTGTGGTAAATTCAATTGATTGGACATGATTTGGAAAGGCACACACCTGTGTATATAAGGTCCCACAGTTGACAGTGCATGTCAGATCAAAAACCAAGTCATGAGGTTGAAGGAATTGTCCATAGAGCTCTGAGACAGGATTGTGTCAAGGCACAGCTCTGGGGAAGGGTACCAAAACATTTCTGCAGCATTGAAGGTCCCCAAGAACACAGTGGCCTCCATCATTCTTAAATGGAAGAAGTTTGGAACCACCAAGACTTTTCCTAGAGCTGGCCACCCGGCCAAACTGAGCAATCTGGGGAGAAGGGCCTGGGTCAGGGAGGTGACCAAGAACCCGATGGTCACACTGAGAGAGCTCCAGAGTTCCTCTGTGGAGATGGGAGAACCTTCCAGAAGGACAACCATCTGTGCAGCACTCCACCAATCAGGCCTTTATGGTAGAGTGGCCAGACGGAAGCCACTCCTCAGTAAAAGGCACATGACAGCCCGCTTGGAGTTTGCCAAAAGGCACCTAAAGGACTCTCAGACCATGAGAAACAACATTCTCTGGTCTGATGAAACCCAGATTGAACTATTTGGCCTGAATGCCAAGTGTCACGTCTGGTGGAAACCTTGCACCATCCCTATGGTGAACCATGGTGGTGGGAGCATCATGCTGGGTGGATGTTTTTCATCGGCAGGGACTGGGAGACTAGTCAGGATCAAGGGAAAGATGAACGGAGCAATGTACACAGAGATCCTTGATGAAAACCTGCTCCAGAGTGCTCAGGACCTCAGACTGGGGTGAAGGTTCACCTTCCAACAGGACAACAACCCTAAGCACACAGCCAAGACAACGCAGGAATGGCTTCGGGACAAGTCTCTGAATGTCCTTGAGTGGTTCAGCCAGAGCCTGGACTTGAACCCGATCGAACATCTCTGGAGAGACCTGAAAATAGCTGTGCAACGATGCTCCCCATCCAACATGAAAGAGCTTGAGAGGATCTGCAGAGAAGAATGGGAGAAACTCTCCAAATACAGGTGTGCCAAGTTTGTAGCTTCATACCCAAGAAGACTAAATGCTGTAATCGCTGCCTAAAGTGCTTCAACAAAGTACTGAGTAAAGGGGCTGAATACTTATGTAAATGTGATATTTCAGTTATATATATATTTTTATAAATTTGCAAAAATGTCTGTTTTTGTTTTGTCATTATGGGGTATTGTGTGTAGATTGCTGAGGGGGAAAAAAACAATTTCATCAATTTTAGAATAAGGCTGTAACCTAACAAAATGTGGAAAAAGTCAAGGGGTCTTAATTCTTTCAGAATGCACTGTATATCTATGCTTCTAACTCCCTTATTTGTTCTTAACCACCGCTCTCCTAACCCTGGACCCAACAGGCTCCAAGGCCATGGACTATTCCAATGGGCTGTTTGACTGCCAGTCGCCCACCTCGCCCTTCCTGGGTAGCCTGCGGGCGCTGCACCTGCTGGAGGACCTGCGGGCGGCGCTGGAGATGATGGACCAGGACGAGAGGGAGGGCCTCCGCTGCCAGGTCCCCGACACCACCGCCGATGGCCTAGTGGAGTGGCTGCAGCAGGGACAGCTGGTAGGTAACTCCCTCTGTTCTCTTACTGTTGCAACTGCAAACACTGATAATGTTAGTCAGTATTTTTACTATTGTGAAGGACATTAAAGACATGCTCCGGAACTAAGTATTTTTTAAACCTCCCGCTTTGGGCTGGATGTGTCAGTGTGTAGTTCATACATGCATCATTTATGAGCAGAATTACTGTCTTACCTAAATTAGCCACAAAATCCCTATTTTGAAAGCGACTGTTTTTGGGGAAGCTGTGCTGCACCATTTTCCCTACATTTTCCCCATCATGGCCCAGCCCCCTAGCAATTAGAGTTCAAGACAATTTGCTTCAGCCCCTCGCGATTTGAGTGACTGCTATTAAGATGCACACACAGCAGAGCGAGCGAGAGAGAAATGATGTGGTGCGTGAACTTTTGTCTCGTGAGTGCTACTTTCAGAACTACTGGCTAAAAAGTCTACAAAAGTACCGGAGAATCTCTTTTTAATGTCTGAGATATTCCGAATTTGAGTGTAATCATGGAAAATGTATTGCTGACGAGTGTTCCACACATTAAGATAAAAGTACTTTTAGACTAGATTCCTTTTGTGTGATTGTCTGCTTTGTGTCTTCACACCCTTACCTTATTTATACCTTGACTCCTTTGATTGTACAGCTATTGTGTGATGACATGCTTTGTGAGTGACAAAGTGTCTCTGGAGCGGTGTTTTCAATGGTTTCCATTCACAGTGAGGCTCATGTTTTCCTCCCTCCTCAAGCCCTTTCTTTCCCTGTGTGAAATATGAGAAGAGGAGCTTAGTTTTTTATTCAATTTCCACTTTAGTCACACACGAAGCACTTGCATGTGAGAACCCTATCGACCCTCACGTGTCTCTCAAATAACATGCATTTCACGTGTCACCGGACTCTTTTTCCCAGGGAAAAATCATGTGATGTTTTTCAATGTAGGGATGCTATGACACCTGAATGCTGTATGCTGGCCTTTGAGATGGAGTGATACATCATCTTCCTTATGACTGGAGGTTGCTCTATTGCTAGGGTCAGGAGTCTTTCCTGGTATGGTGATAGGGCGATCAGCCTTCTGACGATGGCCTTGGTTGTTTGTGATTTCAGACCAACGGACATGGCTCCGCCATGATCTACCAGGAACGACTGTCACGGGTGGAGAGCGATAAGGAGTGTCTCGTCCTCCAGGTGTGTGTCTGAGTGAAAAACGCTGTGTCACGAGGCCATGAAGAAGCAGAGACCAGTTTTAACAAATAGGAAATACGACCCCATATTTTGAAAATGTGTACATTAGCAAATACATTGGACAAGGGTGTTCTGTTGAAAGTGTATTTGGTAGGTTGCTGTTGAATTCAGTCGTTTTTTTAACCTATTCATGGTTTGAGTGAAATGCATGAATCACAGAGCATGCTCTTAGATCCCAAACCTATACCCTGAAAACAACACACAGATGACATGTGGTGTATTATTGAATGACTGTCCCCAGGTGAGTGTTCTCTCAGACCAGGTGGAGGTGCAGGGGGAGAAGATCAGGGATCTGGACATGTGTCTGGGGGAACACAGAGAGAAACTCAACGCCACTGAAGAAATGTTGCAGCAGGTGAGCCCCAGCAGGGTTGCAGTGTATTATGGTTATTAGCATGGTGGTATATCTTATTATGAGACAGAACCTTGGGCTCAAGGTATTGGTCAGCCTTTGATCCAAATTATCTTTCTGAATTAATACTGATTTAATACACTTAAACACTTCACTCCTACTAGTTAGTGACTGAATCTGTGACTGTGTGTCCTGTGCAGGAGCTGTTGAGCAGGTCGACCCTGGAGACCCAGAAGCTGGAGCTGATGACCGAGGTGTCCAGTCTGAAACTGAAGCTGACCACTGTGGCGAGAGATCGCAGGGATAGTGAGGTACACAGATGCGTTATGACAATAGACTCACCCACACAGAGATATCATGTCTTTGGTAGATATTTGGAGTTTCGTTCAACGGCAGGCAGACTTCTTATAATATTAGGATGTGAGTGCATATGAATCTTGGCAGTCACCCAAACGTTTAATAGTTCACACTGAGACCATGCAGAGGTTCGTCTCAGTCGGTTGGAGTGGGCCCTGATCCGTAATGCAGATCCTGACCTGGGTGGACTGGCGGGCAGGGAGAGTGCCAAAACCCCCCCTGCTCCAGCAGCCGTTTCCTCTCATAAAATAATTCCTCCCCCCTCTAGAGAACCTGGGAGTTTGACAGTCAGGGTTTCCATACACCCCATCCATGAGCACTGAGCAGGCCTGGGTTGGAGGAATATTGAGAGGAATCAGGATATTGGATCCTGAGTGTGGGTTTCCGACACTACTATAACCTTTAGGGAGTGGTGTGTGTGTGGAAAGGCAATGTCTTCCATATATATTTAATACTGCCTTTGTTTAATGTTGGGCTTTGTTCGGCTGTAAATCACACACCCCTGAGTCTGATCCATTTCTTCTTTCCTACCCACAGTGCTCTGCGGTTTTTACTCTTGTCTAAATGTATGTGTCGTGAATCATGTAGCACATTCTTGTTTAATGATGATGCATATTTCCTGAGTGCTCTATCTATACGGTAATTGCGCCAAGGTGCAGGAGTATGTATTATCCATGACATAAATGCAGTTGTAATGGTAATTGACCATGACGCTTCCTTCGACTCAAGGATCTGTCTCCATGTTGGGCTTCTCTGGCTCTCTGTTTCTCTCCTCTCTCTCTCTCTAAATAGTATTTGGTGCCTCATTGGGGATTTTTCACTCTGCAAAAACATCCCCCACAGTTTCCTCCAAGACTCTCAGCTGACCCCTTGGGCATGTGGGTAATGCAGTCTTTTACCTCCCCAGGGGTTGTACCAGGAAGTCAACGACCTGCGGTTCAGGGTGACCGATATGGAGAATGAAAGACTGCAGTGTGAAAATAAACTTAAATCCACCAAAGTGAGTAGCATGGCTAAAAATCTGTCTGCAATACGAAGGCTTTAGATCAGTCCATTCACATTTGATTGTGCATGACATACTGTATGGTCCACAGATTAAGTTTGACTCACTCTACACCTTTTCTACAGCATGTAGGTACTGAATCTATCGTTCCCTTGTGTGTTGGTTATATATCCCTGCTTTCACTCTTAATACCACTTCCTTCAGGGTTCATACCTTTTTGTCTCCTCTCTCACTCCTGCCTGGCTAACTTCTCCCCTGCAACATGCTAACCTGTGCAGCCCTAGGAACGGAACATGGGCAGGTTACGGTTCTCTGGAGGTGTGGTGCAGAAGTTAACACCCAGCGCTCTGCTCTTCCCTGTCTATCCCTATGGGCCTCTAAACCTTCCCTTTTGTCCATTGACCCTATCCACTTTGCCAGCTTTCACCACGCTTCCACTTTGACTGTAAGTTTTCCTACCAGCTAAGTATAAGTTGCAGATTTCTTAACACACTAGTTCTTCTTCACTTCCTGCCCTGATCCACTTAATTGTATGTTAACTGTACATTGATGAGAAAATGTCTTAAACCTTTGGCTAAGTAAGCTGCTAAACTAATGGATGGATCTGATCGGTCACGGATTAACATCCCAATGGAGCTGTTCTTTCTCAGTGGAATGTGAAACTGACAACATGTTTACAGTGTGTTTGTGTATGGTTCTCTGGTAAAGACACTTATTTTTTTACATTTTTAGACATTTAGCAGACGCTCTTATCCAGAGCGACTCACAGTTAGTGAGTGCATACATTTTTCATACTGGCCCCCCGTGGGAATCGAACCCACAACCCTAGTGTTGCAAGCGCCATGCTCTACCAACTGAGCTACAGGAGGGCTACACCAGTCCTCTGGTAGAATGTAGCCTCACTCTAATCCTGTTTTGGGTCATGCACTCACTTGCCCTACATCACAGTTAGTTAGTTATCAGACTGGGTTTTAACTTTGAGTTTGGTCAGACTGTTGTCTAGCTGTGTTCTTATCTAGATATTGGCCTGTATTCATAAAGTGTCTCTTACCAAGAGTGCTTCTCTGGTATGAATGGACAGGGGGGATCTGATCCTAGATCAGCGCCCCTAAGGGGTATACTACAATGTAGGTTCAATGGGTCAGCCAGCTAACTTTAATAAACAACCAGAAATAAGTATTGATTTTCTGGTTCATTAAGAAAGCTAAACTTCGATATGTGTTTTTGGTTATTGAGTCAATTATGCCATGCCCATTTTCAAGCTTCTCTCTAAAAAATATAACGTTATTTCAGAATATTTAGGCAAATTCGCTCATTGATTCTGCTTTGTCGTGTACCCCTCTACTCTGAGACACTTTCAGAATATGGGCCTAGATGTGTATCTGTAGTTTAATGAGGTCAGAATGGTCCTCTCCCATTCAGGAGGAACTGCAGACCCTTCAGAGGCAGCTGGAGGAGAAAGGGGAGGAGCTGAGGAGGCTAAAAGACCAGGCTACACTGGGAGTCCTGACCCCAGACACAACAGATGGAGGGGAGAAAGGTGGGAGTACTGTTACTAGACATGGGGGAGGGAGGGGGACCTCGCCTCACCCCCATACACACCAGGAGCCATAATATTTCAATAGGCTTAACTTGCACCTTGACAGATATACGGCAAAAAGATGTTCCAGCATTCCTTTTCCTAATTCGTCTGCAGTTACTTCTGCCCTTAAGTCCCCTTAAGTAATGATGAGTACCATCAAGACATGGCCTGAGCATTGGAGTTTCCCCCTGAAATACAGTTTTCTAAGCATCCTGTCTCAGTCTCACACAGACTGAGGGGGAAAAATGGGGATTTTGTACTTCCAACCTTACTGTCCTCTTATCTGTCTGCAGGGCTCATACCACACATGTTTAGACATGATCTCTGACTCTTTCAACCCACAGCTGAGTCTCTTATCACCCATTTACTATAAAGGAATGCAATTTATGTAGGGTGCAATTTATTCACTTCAAGAATGTATTGTGCTTGAACATGCCCCATATACTGCAAGGTAATTGTCTATTCGATTAAAATTCCTGTTGCTTAAGTGAACTTGACTTGAATGTAGGTATTTATAAACTCCATCAGTGTGGACAGACACCAGTAGACACCAGACAGTGTGTCTGTCTGATCACTGTGGGGGCACACTTGTTGTTTTCCAGATGTGGATGTGCTGAGGATGAAGAGGGCCATGGAGTCCCTGATGTCAGCCAACAATGACAAGGTACTGGAGCTGCTGTCTTTACTGTTTCATAGAGGCTGCAGTAGTCCTCTGTAGCTCAATTGGTAGAGCATGGCACTTGTAACGCCAGGGTAGTGGGTTCGATCCCCGGGAACCACCCATACGTAAAAATGTATGCACACATGACTGTAAGTCGCTTTGGATAAAAGTGTCTGCTAAATGGCATATTATTATTATTATTATTATTATTATTATTATTATTATTATTAGTTGACGCATGGGGATCTCAATGGCTTTTTCTAACTATGATCTACCATCCTTCACCCACAGGACCGGAGGATCAAGGAGCTTCAGGAGTCTATCACACGGTACAAGAAAGTCCAGGACTTGGTGAAAGGTGAAACTATGTTCAAGGAGTATGAAAGTGTTTTATCGGTATCATTGCAATAGTCCATTAATTCTCTATTTATCGGACTAGATCAATCACATGTTTGAGAGTGTAGAATAATGGACTTGATAATTGTGTAACAATTATAAATGTCCCCCCTTCCCCCCAGACACACTGAATGAAGACGATTACTATGACATCCAGGATGACAGATCCCGCTCCATTCAGGTCGCCATGGATACAGACCGGGCCACCCTGGCGGTTGGGGAGGAGACAGGAAGGAGCTGGGACGAGGTAAAGACCTCCCCTGTCATAACAATGTATCACACAGGATGGACCCGAGACTCTAGACTTCCTTACCAAAACTTCATGTTGGGCCTTTCATAGGAATGTGCAAGTCAACAGGCTTGGGGTATTGGCTTAGCTGGACAGCAGCTACCTAACCAATGAAACTGTCGACTGTGCTTTGCGACATTGACGACACATTCATTTAGAGATGTTGACTCTTGTCTTTCTTTCTCTTCCTCGCTCACCCTCTTTTCCCAGATTCCATCTATTGCAGTGTTTTCAGAGCTGGAGCAGGAGAGACTGATACAGGCGCCAGACACAGACAGGTAAAGTTTTCCTTTCCCTGCACAAACTACACTCCCATGGACTATTTGCACTTTAGGTCACTGTTTTTAGTTTATTTGTCTGAATGTTCATCATCTCTAGGTCTAAGCTGAGGGTTAACTTTCCCTTCTCTTTGCAGTCCACCAGAAGTCCCACCACATTCAGCAGGTAGCCTGGGTCACACAAACAGCAACACCGAGCAGGTAAGACCGTCCCCTCTCTCCTAGGTGGGTTAACTGGAAAGACCTTGACTTGCTGCAATCATGGCAGAGTTTATATACGATAAGATTTTTTTATTGTCACATACACCGGATAGGTGCAGTGAAATGTGTTGTTTTACAGGGTCAGCCATAGTAGTACAGCACCCTTTGAACAAATTAGGGTTAAGTGCCTTGCTCAAAGGCACATCGACAGATTTTTCACCTTGTCGGCTCGGGTATTCGAACCAGCAACCTTTCGGTTACTGACCCATTGCTCTAGCCTGACTAAGTTTTAAATCACATATTTTGACAGTGCAAAAGGGGCCAATTACCTACCCCCCCTAGTTTTGTCACCCAAACTAGAATACTAGAGCCTCTTATCTTTGACCTTTTGACCTCTCAACGTGGGAGAGTCTCAAAGGCACTATGGGATGTGTCTCCCAAATGGGCAAGTCATGCAGAAGACATGGTTCTAGCTCTTATCGCCCCCACACGGAGGACGGAGTCACTGAGCCCCACTGTGACGGCTGACTGGACTCTGGACTGTCTGTCCAGATGATACAGAATCATAAAAGGATTCCTGAGCAATGGTTGTTTTAACAGTCATGTTACTCCACCGCCACCTGGTGGTAGAACAATATAACTACAATGGAGCTGGTTCTATTGGGAGATTGACTTTGTTTACTGGTATGCCAAATATTTCATTAGGTTTTATGTGCTCATAGTGATCTCCCCCCATTTCTAGACCTCAATTGAGGAGCCCAGCCCCCCATCCACCTCCCCATCAAACCCCACCAGTAATGAAAGCTTTGGGACCAAGAAGGCCCGCTCCTCCTTTGGACGTGGTTTCTTCAAGATGCGTGGAGGCAAGAGGACGTCCAGTGCCCCAAATCTGGGTGAGTCTCATCATTGGGGGGCAGGAAGGGTACGGGGAAGAAGGGTGCACGTGCCTCTGCACGGGGTGGTGTGAACAAGGGCTGTGAAAATATATATATTACTCTCTGTTCATGATATAAGAAAAACCATTCACAGTTCCATACCTTAATGTGTGTTTTCTTATTTCTGTCTGTCGTCTGGTAGTATCTACACTAGTGACTATGTTCTGTCCTTGCTCTCTCTATCCTCCATGGTTCTATGTGATGTGAAGATCGCAGCCGGAGTGTGAGTGCGCCTACACTGGGTACAGTACAGTAGTCTACAGTGCAGAGCCCCACAGACGGGCCAGGCCTGCAGTATGGCAGATCAGGATGACCGCTGGATGTGTGCAGGGATACTAACACAACAATGTGATCACCATCTACCATACAACCAGACCCATCGTAGACTAAATAAAGAGGCAGTCTGTTTTTCTGAGCGCTCTTGAGGCTGATTGGGTCATAGATGGTAAATGGTTACGTTGTTGTTTGAAGAATCCCTAGATATGCCTCTACCTCCATCTTTCCTACTCTTAATTCTTCACTTGTATCAAGCAAGTGAAAGTTTTTAGTTGATCGCTGGTGTGAGCTCGGTGGTTTTTAGTGTGTGATTTCTTTCCCCTTTGAAATCATATCCAGTTGTTCCTTATCCATGACGTGACACCATCTGCAATGATGCCGCCTAACTCTGCTAGCTGTCCTTCAAGATGTGCCTCTGAGATTTGTCTTTTACAGTTGGAAGTCTATGAATTTGCATCAGCAGTTCATGCCAACCAGTCCTTTGCATGTGCAGATTGAGTTGTGGTGCTTTTCAGTGGTTATTGGCGTAGTCCTAGTGGTGGTGGTGTGTAGTGGAAGATGTAGTCCAGAAGTGCTTGTGGTGGCCATTGCAGCTGTAGTCCTTGGGTAGTGTTGGCCTCCGGCGTTTTCTAAGTGGTGGTGGATTGTGTCAGATGTTGGCTGTTGATCTAACAGATGTGTGTTTGAATCCAGCTGAGGCCGAGCGCAAGGGCACAGACCACTTGGACTTGGCTGGTGCCCCACCACACAAACCTCAGGGAGGAGACAACAGCCAGACCCTTCCTTCCTCACCAGAGGCCAAGAAGAAGTCCAGAGGCTTTAAGAAGTTCTTAGGCAGGTGGGTCAAAATGTTCTCTATCCCCTGAGTTTAGAAGGAGGTAAGGAGATGCTATGCAAAGAATTGGGGAAAGCTGAATTAAGATGGAGCCAGGGTTTTTAAATGAAACTATGGCTTTATTAACTGTAACATGAGGACAGAGGGTTTGCTGTAACATGAGGACAGAGTATGGCAGGATATTTAGGTGTTGTGTTCTGACCCCTCTAGGCTGAAGAGAAGTCACTCCACCTCGCTAGACCTGGAGGAGACAGAGACTGAGTTCAGGAGGGGAGGAGTCAGAGCCACGGCCGGCCCCCGACTGGGCTGGTCACGTGACCTGCAGCACAGTGTTGAGTATGTGAAGCTCACCTCTTGCTAGACTGTGTCTCTGTGTGTGTATCTGTCTGTGAGCGAGATATGTAGAGGAATAGATCAGGAGTTACTTGGAACTAAGTCTACAGTATCACAGTTTTAGAATATTAGGATGTTGTGGTGTCAGAGGAGTAAATGGCAATGAATTATGGAGTGCAGTGTAGTGTTTACCCTCCACGTTTAAGGTGAGTGTGCTCGCTCTCTCTCCCCTCAGTGATGTGGCCACTCCCTTTGCACAGTGGAGTAAGGAGCAGGTGTGTGTGTGGCTGCAGGAGCAGTGCCTGGGGCTGCACGTGGCTCAAGCCCAGCAGTGGATCCGCTCAGGGCACACCTTGCTGCAGGCCTCGCAGCACGACCTGGAGAAGGTAGGACACCTCAGTGGACCATCCAGGAGGCGTTTCCTGGGACCATCATGCATGCTGTGTTTAGATTCTATGTCGCTAGACATTTTAATGAAACCCCAATGTTAAAGCTTATAGTTGGTTAATGTTCAATTTGCTACCTGTGTCCTGACAAACATCTATTTTCTCTAGCGCTCTCTTCTTAACTGTACAGTATGTGAGATGTCTTAAACAACTCATACATGTTTATGTGGCAACAGGAGTTGGGGATCAAACACCCCCTACACAGGAAGAAGCTGCAGCTGGCTCTCCAGGCACTGGGATCAGACGAGGACTGCGGCAAGTCCAAACTGGACCACAATTGGGTGACCAGTGAGTGACCACTGACCACCGCCTCGGAGTTATCAATGAAGCCTTAACAACGAAAAATGGAATAACCTTTCTGTTTTGTGACTTGTGATTGACTTGTTTTGGTGTTTCTCAGGATGGCTGGATGACATTGGTCTGCCCCAGTATAAGAGCCAGTTTGAAGAGGGGAGGGTCGATGGGCGAATGCTACACTACATGACTGTGGTGAGTTTCAAATTGCAATAGTCGGTCTAACATGGCTAAAATCATTTAGAATCAGTGTCAGGGGGGATGAATAAATTCGATTTAAATTTAAAAAATCCTTGCTTTTGTGTGATCATATGTTGTAGGTCTAGTGTACTTTATTTCTAATTGATTGACAGTAGTCATTCTCCTGACTGAGAAGTGTATGTGTTTGTCCTCTTCAGGATGACCTGCTGTCTCTAAAGGTGGGCAGTGTTCTCCACCACCTCAGCATCAAGAGAGCCATCCAGGTCCTCCGGCTCAACTTCTACGAGCCCAACTGCCTCCGCCGACGACCCTCTGACGAGGTACGGTTTAGAGACAACTAAATAAATAAAGTCTCTCTCTCTCTCATTCTTTCCCTGTGCTTTCATATCCACCATACACATGATCTCTCACTTCACCAGTTCAGTTACATTTCAGTGGTGTTATTTGTATAGGGAAAAGAGACACTTTTCTGTTTTTTAAGCTGGTGTTAATAAAAACTATCTCGGCAGAACAACATCACTCCAGCGGAGATCTCCCAGTGGACCAATCACAGAGTGATGGAGTGGCTGAGATCAGTGGACCTGGCTGAGTACGCTCCTAACCTGAGGGGCAGTGGTGTGCACGGGGGGGTCATGGTGAGAGGGAAAAGTCTTACGTTTGAATTGGCTTGCCACTGACTAATTTCAGGAACACATGCCTTCATCAGCATATACATACATTGTCTGTCTCTTCATTTCCATCTCTCCTTGTCTCAGGTGCTGGAGCCTCGCTTCAACGTGGAGTCCCTGGCCCTCCTGCTCAACATCCCTCCCAACAAGACCCTGCTGCGCCGCCACCTGGCCACCCACTTCCACCTGCTCATCGGCTCTGCGGCCCAGCGCAGCAAACAGGAGTGTCTGGAGAACCCTGACTACACCCTGCTCACTGCCACCGCCAAGGTCAAGGTAGGGTCAACACACAGCTGGTAAAGCATCATCTTGTTGTTAGACATACAGAGCTTTGGGGATCAGTGTTTATTGATCTGATCAGTGTCCTTGGCTGTGTCTCACTACTCGAAGTTGGCCTCGTGACCACTTGTGTGAATGGACTGGATAGGTTTTTGCCATATTGCTTTCGCCTGTCCTGTCCTGTCAGATCAGATCAGATCAGTGGTCAGCAGGAAAAGGAGGCGAGGACAGACTGCTTTTTAACACTATCGGCACACAGCTGTTTGTCCCCATTTGACTGACTCTCTCCCATCATCCTTTCTCCTCCTCCAGCCCAGAAGGCTGTCGTTCGGTGGCTTCGGGACGCTGCGTAAGAAGCGCCAGGAGGACAGCGAGGAGTACGTGTGCCCCATGGACGTGGAGATTCCCAAGAACAGCAGCTTCCAGGGGGGCCTGAGGATCTACGAGGACGACCTGGACCAGTTGGAGCAGGTAGGGGACTGCCATTAACCCCTTCAACTTCAGGGAATGTGTTACCTATATGGATATAGGTAGTGTTATGTGTGTTTTCGTAGCCCCTTCCACTGAGGCACTAACTTTTTAAAAAGTATTACTGATCATACTTTAAGTGAGGTTAGATCACTCCAATGAACAGATGAGAGGGTGGAATGTGGTACCGCGAGGATAGCGTTTTAATGTTTACTTTTCATTTTCCATGTGAAGTGCTCTTGAACACTGTCTGTATTTCTAGATGGAAGACTCGGAAGGGACTGTGAGGCAGATAGGAGCATTTTCTGAGGAAATCGACAACCTGACAGTAAGAAGTCATTAAAATGCTCACATGATCACACATCAAATCACTTGACAAGAGCCTCTCAGCGAGCTGTGCACTAGCAAAACAACCATGGCTCTCTTCTGGCACTGTTATTGACCACCTCGTTCTCCTGTGTGACTTCAGTGTGTTGTGTTTTCTCCTGCGTGTTTCAGAGCATGCTGAAGGAGGTTGAGTTCTTCAGCGAGGTCTCCTCTCGCTCCCCTGAGGCCAGCGTCACCGATGACGACTCCAACGTGTGAGGGAGGGTCCCCGCCAGTGATATGTATAAACTTTAGATGACTGACAGGGGGCGCTGTTTTGCAGTCACCACGCAGCCATTTTGGTACTCCTCCATTGTAAAAAAGATTTAGGAAGCTATAGAAATGCATTTATTAATGTCTACATTTTGTTTTTGACAAGTATATTCTATTAGGCACCTTAATGCATACTTTGAAATGATATGTGAACTGAACATAAAAATACAAGGGAGTACTAATGATACTGTCCCCACTACAATAAATAATAATGTAATTTTGTCCTTTAAACATTTTATTGAAATACTGTAGAACTCTATAGGAATGATTTGAAGAGTGCTCCTTCTGATGAGTACCAATATGGCTGACCGGTGGCTTCAAAGCCTCTCATTGGACATTACATCGCATCAGCAATCCAGGGTTTATACACATCATTGGCCCTCGCTGGCGTCGCCATGCAAACCTAATGAAGCGCTGTGAATGGGAACAAACTGTGCCAACATCCAACCCTGAACCCCTCCACCTTGATAAGCTCTCTTCTACAACCTGTGAGACCACCTTTTGGCCTTATTACGTCGTTGTCATTTCAAGCAATTTACGATCTCTCTCTGCATTCCCGAGTGAAGTTATACATTTGTACTTATTTGTTGTCGAAATGTAGTGCATTAATTGAGAATTCAACATTGGAGCATTTACTTTATACTACCATAGATGTATTGTATTACAGAACTGGTTTTTATATATTTGTTTGAATATCCACAACTGAGTCCCTGTACTTTACCTTTAAATCATTAACCTTAATCCATAATTATAATTTCCTCTCCATGTTGTCCTCTCATTTGATGCTACTATCTGCATGTTTTGTTTAATGTGTCCCAAATTAATTCAATATAATTACTTTGGTTTGTCCTGTCATGTTGTTGAATTTGTCATAATATCCATGAATTTTAGGAACATTAAACATGGAAGCCCAACGTTCTAGAATGTAAACATTACCACAAAGCAATGATATCGTTATGCAAGCCTTAACCATATCAGTGAACACTATGTACTGTGTACTGTTTCTATGCATCTTTTTTGTAAAGAATTGTCAATAAAAACGAATATGGTAAAAAATGATGGGCTGCATGTGACTGTATGTGTATACTAGCCTATAACAGATGGGTGAGCTATGTACATTTCCCCTTTTTGAGATACTTGTGGAAGTATTTTTATTTATAGCTACTTATTCCACTTTTCAGCTGACTGGAGCTATGGATCAAGGTAAGGTCTCACTATGAGTTCTTGAGCACTTGCTTATGGGGAGAGATCCTTACACCAGCCAGAGACTCCTTATTTTGTATGTTGACATGGAGTTAGAAATGGGATTTGAACCCACAACCTCTTCTCATTAAATACGAACATAGCCACTACAATGCATCACATTTGTTCAACCCGGCAACTAGAGATCTGCCAGTCCCATGTCTCACTAAGGCTGCGCTTAGATCTTTTCACATCCTGATATGATTGGTCAAAATACAAATTTGTTTAAAAAAACAATCTTAACTTGGTTACTTAAGTGGTGTGAAGAGTCATATTGCTCTGCGGTAACCACGGCTATCTCAGACTTTAAACCAACTTATTGCATTTGTATTTTATTGGTCTCAATGTATATAACAAACGTGTTGCATAATGAAACTGTAATTCAAGTGCTGTTAGGACATGTAAGCAACAGACACATTTAAGCACATGGAAAGACTCCAGTAACAGCTTCAAGATATCCCCCCTTTTAGTAGTCACACTCAATGAGAATCTTTCTGCAACAATATGAATATTGTATGGAATAAGTACATCAATGACAATATTGTGCAAAGCTATACATTACTTTAAGGAATAGTTTGCATTGGATGCAAGTGAGCAGTATTACGGTCATGTCTTCAGCTGTGCATACAAAAAAAAGTATTACAATTGCTAAGGCACTCGAGAGTCAAGTTACACAAACCAGACTGAACCAAAAATATAAACACAACATGTAAAGTGTTGGTTTCATGAGCTGAAATAAATGATCCCAGAAATGTCTGTGGCACAAATTTGTTTATCCCCGTTAGTGAGCATTTCTCCTTTGCCAAGATAATCCATCCAACTGACTGGTGTGGCATATCAAGAAGCTGATTAAAGCGCATGATCATTACACAGGTGCACCTTGTGCTGGTGACAAAGGCCACTAAAATGTGCAGTTGTCACAAAACACAATGCCACAGATGGCTCAAGTTGAGTGAGTGTGCAATTGGCATGCTGACTGCAAGAATGTCCACCAGAGCTGTTGCCAGAATTGAATGTTAATTTCTCTATCATAAGCCACCTCCAACATCATTTTAGATAATTTGGTAGTATGTCAAACTGGCCTCACAACCGCAGACCACGTGTAACCACGCCAGCCCAGGACCCCCACATCCAGCTTTGTCACCTGCGGGATCGTCGGAGGAGTGCTGAGTAGTATTTCTGTCTGTAATAAAGCCCTTTTGTGGCAAAAACTCATTCTGATTGGCTGGGCCTGGCACCCAAGGGGTGGGCCTATGCCACCCCTGCCCAGTCATGTGAGATCCATAGATTAGAGCCCAATTTATTTATTTCAATTAACAGATTTCCTCCTATGAACTGTAACTCAGTAAAATCTTTGAAATTGTTGCATGTTGCATTTATATTTTGTTCAGTATACAGGTATCTGTTGATGTCACAATTAGTTTGACAGGAGGAACGTTCAAATAACAAATATATGTTTTCTACTCTT
Organism: Coregonus clupeaformis; assembly: GCF_020615455.1. NCBI lineage: Eukaryota > Metazoa > Chordata > Actinopteri > Salmoniformes > Salmonidae > Coregonus > Coregonus clupeaformis. The sequence continues at coordinate 5,621,452 of NC_059225.1, read as the reverse complement.
CCCTCCAACTACCAATGATTAAATTCAGAATGATAAACCTTTTAATCAGAAATCACTGATCAACAGAAAATGCTTTGGACTCCACTCATTTCAGGATTCGGTTTTGCACACCAAATTACAGAAAATGGTCCACACCAATTCTGCTGTAGGATGAGTGAAATGATTTCAATAGATGATCAAGCGCTGATGCAAGAGCATTTTAATAAATGTTGGGTGTAGCGGATCATTGAGCCCTGGGGAACCCCTCGCCTGGGGTGGCCTTTAAAAGGTGAACCTCCGGCTGCTGGCGTGGCCCACTTTGTCCAGGTTGGGGTTGCAGGCAAACTGGATCATGGGAGGGGGTCCGCACAGGAGGATGAGAGTGTCGTCTCCGGGGGGTGGAAGGTGGTCCCTCACCATGTCCTCACTGATGAAGCCTTGGCTGTACTCCCACTCTGATGAGCAAAGAGACGTTAAAGTTTAAGTCACTCAGGACCAGACAAGGTTCTTAAACATGGGAAACAAACATGAATTTGCCTATATCAGATCATGTTCACTGAAACAAAATAGTAGTTATGGGCATCTCTTACCCTCAGGTGCCCTGTCCAGGGTGAACCACAGCTTGAATCGGGTTGGGTGATTTGCTGCGATCTCCTCCAACTCAGGTCGAAGCAAGATATCTTTCTCAGTCTGAGGGAGAACAGGATAGAGAAGGTATTAGGGACTACTAGCCCATGTTTGAACACCTTGACATTAGATTCAATCCAGATGAGGAAAGCGGTGTTAACTCACCTGGTTGGCGAAGAGCAGGTGACACACAGTCTGGTCCTGGGGATCCTTCATTATAGCTGTGATGATCTGCAGCATGGGAGTGATTCCTGAGGGAACAGGATCCAATAGAACACATGTCAACCAATCACAGATGGCCATTCTGCTATGTACAGATTGAGCATGGTGGCATTAGTTTTACCGGTCCCTCCTGCGATCATGCCCACTTGCTTGGCGGTTTTGATCACAGGCTCCGCCTTTTTTTCTGCCTTGATGGCAAAAGCCCCTGTTGAAACACCCAGTAAAGAAACCAACTTAGTAAAGGTGTGGCTTGCATGCACTTCTTCACCATTGACCTAGCTCAGAGCAGTGACCACTTTATAAACAGAATTTCAGCCAATGCCTACATATACATAACAGGGTATTATTTAAGTGTTGTCCTTTTGTCTACCACACAGTGGCAGTGTCGGGCAAATGTGATGACTCACCGTTTCCTTGGTAGACCAGCAGGCCGCTGGGCCCTCTGAAATCAATGGTGTCGCCAATCCGGAGGCTCTCCAAGTACTGACTCATCTTCCCACCTTCAGGAAACTTTGGATTAACGTTCTTGTAGTAAATCTGGGAAGCAAGAAGAACATTTGTTGGGAAAACTGGTTGAGGAGATGGAGGTTGAATTATAGTACTGAGAAAGCTTCTTCAGATGATTTCTGTACCTTGACTACCAGGTCTACGAAGCCTACGTCGTCATCACTAGACACAGGTGTGTACGGTCGGACCACCAGGACTCCGTCCGGCTTGGCAGATAGGAATATGTGTTGCCCTGAGTACAAAAACATAGTCACAAAGTATTGTGGCCACAAATGAAGAGGAGTCGTGATAGCGCAAAGACAACCCTACGAACAGATACAATACATTTTTGTATGATTTCTGATTCAGACCAGCAATACATTCCATGTTATGCTATATAGTCTAACAGTGTTTTCATATAAATGCTGAAAAGTTGAACAGCTACATCAATTGAATGTACTCACCAATGGGAAGCCCAAGGACATGATCCTTCTCCCGCAAGGCAAAACGGAATTTCCTTGTGTCATGACTGATGATCTGTGAGAACCACAACACAGTCCTTCACAACTGCACAAAACGCTGACATGATATAGATCCCTCAAACTCCACTCTGGAGCTCGAAGCCAGTTCTACTGCGTTTTTCTTCATTGTTTCCCTCTAAATCAGGGCTATATTTAGACCTGGGACACCAGGTGTGTGCAATTAATTATCAGGTAGAACAGAAAACCAGCAGGCTCCGGACCACTGTGTGAGAGTTGAATAACCCTGAATAAACCACACAGTTGACTGACTGTTAGCCTTCATCCACATTAGCAGTCTGTACAAGAGCAATGACTTCAAACTATAATCCAGACTGGTTGCATATTGACCTCTGCACTAAATGGAGAAAACCCAGTCTGTAGCAATGGAGCAGCTGCCCAGCCCAAGTCCTGAGGGGCTTGTGACAGACCAGCCTAACTTATTTGTTTGGTCTTTGTGCAGTTCCATTAATGGTAAGGGGCATTTCCACAGCAACAGAGTGATGCTGAAACTCAAACAAAAAAACAATGATTACAAAGTTAAACAAAGCTTAGAACTCAGTGCAGATGCAAACATTTGATAACAGAATGACGATTTGTGCGATCATTATGTTACCAAATATTGCATCTGCACTGTTGTTCAAGTAAATGTGTTTTTTGGGGTGTGGAAATTGTTAAAAAAGTAGTCATTGTGCATAGTTGTATGGTTTGTTTAACTTTGCAATCATTGGTTTTTGTTTTACATAAATGTTAAAGTGAAAAATCTGAGTCTGAGCATCACTCCATTTCATGGAATTACCCTAAGTCTTCCTAGAACAGCACTGGGCATCCCAGATCAAACATGTCTTATCTAGTCACACAATTGTTACTCATTTTATTTCTTAGTCCAATGTTTTTTCTTTCTTTCACTCTATTAAATTAATAATGTGTACATGGTTTCACCACAGCACATAGTAATAATAAGCAGATCACAACACAGAATTCGTACCTCTTTATCTATCAGCTTTAATGCATATTTGATGTTGGGGTCCTCTAGGGTGATGGCAGGTTTCTTCTTTGAGAGGAAGAGGCTCAGGATGAGGTTGATGATGTTGTCGATACTGCTTCGAATGAGCTGCGGAGATGTGAAAGGAAGGTTTGCCTTTTCAGTTGAAGTTATTGTGGAAATAAAGATGTCGATCTTTACATGTTGAACATTGTAAAGACTGCAGCCATGATTGCGAGGGGAAAGTTACTGACTGTACCAACATGTCAACAAAAACAGGTGTTTAACAGTTACTAGGATATACCTCATTTTTGTACTGATATACAATGCATCAGTCAGTGTGCAATTACACCGAACTTGACAAATAGTTTAGTCATAATGGATAGGCGCAATGTTTACCTAAAATTAGGGGAGTGGTTTTGTCAGAGAACACTGGGGAAACTCCATTAGACCAAACTGCTGCGCTCACCACCGTTCCATTGCTAGTAGCTAGCTAACTCAATAACGACATGGTGGCGTGCACTCCTTTGACAAGCGTGCAGAGATCTCCATGCTGGCTATTTTGATCAGAAATTAATCCGATTGTCAATCACATAAACTAGGGAACCAACTGTCTAGCTCCATAACAAATAAACCACTGCGAATAGAGAGGGTTGCTTAGCAAGTTGCATGACAAGCTAGCTAGTTATCTTCTACCTAAACGCCCAAACATCTCCATAACAGTGGCAAATCAAACGCTTTGGTTATCAAGCTAGGTAGTTATGACAGTTTACTATATACACCATATGACTTACTACAGCTACAGTGGATTACAAACTTGATGATTAACGACGAAGATATGTAACTAGCTACAGTACTAGTTAGCCAACCATAGCTAACGTGCCTACCATTAGTTATAGATTCCTTGTGCACTGTCAAATCGCACAACTGTAGCTGAGCCTAAGCAATGCAACAATATAATATTTAGCTAGCTGGCAATTATACTTACCCCAATGATGTAAGAGAGCATCTTGTTTTTGGTACCTTACAAGGCAACAGCGAAAAGTCTGTTCTCCGAGGACAAACCGTAGCGCTGTCAAAGTACTGACTGTGGTGCTTTTAAGGCAACTGGGAACTCGGAAAAAATACGAGGTCAAATCATGACGTCGGTGATCTTAAGGTCGGAAAGTTAGAGTTCTAGAAAGAGTCCCGAATCCCGATTTGGATGACCGTCCAAAACGATTTTTCCCACTCTTTAGGTTCTTTTTTCTCCCGAATTCCCAGTTGTTTTGAACGCAGCACGAGTTCACATATGTTTTGAACGCGTCATAAGAAATTAGCACTCATTTCTGCAGTTCTACATGCAGCTCTAAACATGCATTTCAAAATAAGAGTCCATGCACGACCCATGACTTTGCATGAAAACTGATTTGAACATGCCTGTCTGGCTACAATGAATGGAGTCGCATTTGATGCTGAATAGCCATCACATTTTTTTCTTTTTTTCTTGTCTTTTTTTTTTTTTTTTTTTACAAATGAGAGTTTTTTACGATGATGTCATCGGGTAGAACTTTTAACTTTATTTTTCTACAAAACATAGAAATGCACCGATTTTACATATGTAGACACAGGCTGGAGATAATGAAAATGAGGTTGAAAAGTGGTGGAATTGCCTTTTAAGCTATGTTGATTCATTTGATGGATATTTCTAATGATTCTATCATACAGATATGTCTGGAGCCAATTGACATAGCAGTCAAGTCCAGTAGATGGCAGCAAAGACTTGTGTATATCAGGGCCTTTAAAAGTCAATGGATGGCCCTGTGCTGATATAGAGTGCACTGCATGCATTTAGAAAAACTATGTAAGCAAATGATGATAAATAGTACACTAATAAAGGTTTTAATTGACTTATTTGAATTAAATAGTACGTGTTACCTGATACTTTGATGGACAAACCACCATTCTAACAGAGGGACCTCACCTCAGCAGTAAACAACATTCATACTTCACTCCAAATGCCCAAGTTTTTGTAGAAAAGAATATCATGCAGATGTAAATCATTGTGTAAAAAGGGTCTTGTGTCTCCATCTTGTGGACAGAGCTGTGACATGCAAGGTCTTGGCGGGGTTGGGTAGTTTACTTTCTAAATATAATCCATTACAGTTACTAGTTACATGTCCAAAATTGTAATCAGTAACATAACTTTTCGATTACTCAAACACAGTAACGTAATCTGATTACTTTCAGTTACTTTTGGATTATTTTACCCTTAAAAGGCATTAGAAGAAAACAAAAATTATCCATCAAACGCATTTGGTGTGTCATCACAGTGTTCGCTGACTTGTGGCCAGACTCGCTCAGGTGGAACAAACTTAAACTTTTTTCAATGTTGTATTTAATGTCATTGAGAAAACAGAAAGGTGTTTTTCTTCTCGTAAACATCCTTTCTGAATTTAAACTGAATTTAAAAGTTTTCCAAGAAATAATCATCTAGTTATTCTAAAGTATCGCTTATCTGATTACAATATTTTAGCTGGTAACCTAACTGATTACAGTTCTTTTTTATGTAATCACATTACATGTAACTGATTACATGTAATGAGTTACTCCCCAACCCTGATCTTCTGTGACCATACTAAACGGCTGGAGCCAAGAATAGACTCTGTGTTTTTGCCAACTACATATCAAATCAAATTGTATTTGTCACATGCGCCAAATACAACAGGTGTAGACCTTACAGTGAAATGCTTACTTACAAGCCCTTAACCAACAATGCAGTTTTAAGAAAAATACTTGTTAAATAAAAAATAGATAAGTAAAACATAATGAAAGAGCAGCAGTAAAATAACAGTAGCGAAGCTGTATACAGGGGGTACCGGTACAGAGTCAATGTGCGGGGGCACAGGTTAGTCGAGGTAACAGAGGTGTAGACTAGAGTGGCTCAGAGGTTAAGGCTGGTGTCCCAGGCTTATCATAGTTGACTTATTATAGTTGACTTACACTGAGTGTAGAAAACATTAAGAACACCTTCCAAATATTGAATTGCATGTTGACTCCATTGCTTCCCACAGTTATGCCCCTCTTGGAAACTAGGCGAATTGCAACAACACTTGAATTCAACACTGGGTGAACAGGGAGTACATGAGGGGGCTGGGTACACACCCCTGGGGGGCCCCCCGTGTAGAGGATCAGTGTTGCAGAGGGGTTGTTGCCTACCCTCACCACCTGGGGTCGGCCCGTCAGGAAATCTAGGACCCAGTTGCACAGGGAGGAGTTTAGACCCTGAGCTTAGTGACAAGCTTCAAGGGCACTATGGTGTTGAACGCTGAGCTGCATTCTCACGTAGGTGTTGCTCTTGTCCAGGTGGGATAGGGCGGTGTGCAGTGCAGCAACGATTGTGTCATCCGTGGATCTGTTGGGGTGGTATGCAAATTGAACTGGGTCAAGGTTGTAGGGTATGGTGGAGGTTATATGATCCTTGACTAACCTTTCAAAGCACTTCATGACGACAGAAGTGAGTGCCACGGGGCGATAGTCATTTAGTTCAGTTATCTTAGCTTGCTTGTGTACAGTAACAACGGTGGTCGTCTTGAAACAAGTGGGGATGACAGACTGGGACAGGGAGAGTATGAAAATGTCCATAAACACTAGAGCCAGCTGATCTGTGCATGCTCTGAACTAGGCTATATGATATGAGCCTTCGCTAGAATGGCAATGGTGGTTAAAAAAAGCATTACAATGTCGTATTTCCCTAAGAGGTCAGTTCCACATTACAGCTGCTGGTTCAAATCCAATGCAAAGAGAAGTTTCCTTAAATAAGGGGCTGGAAGTTATCAAATCATTTTATTCATATAGAACAAAACCATTTAAACCACACCAAACCCAGGTTTATTCAATGCAATCTATTTCTATCACCAATTCAGAGTGAAAGTTATACTCTCTTAAGTAATCTGAGAGTATTCCTGGGCTATATTGAAATAATTTTAAGTGGAGCAGTAATATGGTTGAGAATGCACTTTCAGATCTCCTGGTGGATAACGTTGAGGGTACATTTTGCAGATGTTCAGATCAGGAAATATGGGTTCGATCTCCATTGTCCCGGCAATAAAAATATGAACTGCTACTGTAGTAATGTTACTAATGTATTAAGTATACTGGATGAAGACTCCGAAGGTATGTGTTGCTTCCTTTCACAATGTGTGTACCCATTCACGTTCTCTTTATTAGTCATTTGATAATGTCTGAATGATTGTATGGTCGTTCCATCTCAAAAAGCACAGGAAAGGATTTTGACACCCACCATCTCAGATTGTTCTGAAATAATTTATGTTGTTAGAAACACATAAGATTAGCATTCATGCAACATTATTTTGTTGAAATATAATTGGATCTCTGAGAAATTAAGCTAATTGATTGCATCCAAATTGACCATTTAAGTGTATAGGGTTCATATAATATTCGATAAATATAGTGCCTAACATACTTTCTAGCAATGCTTTAGACATGAGGAATCCAAAGGAATGGTCGAAAGCCACCCACGGACCCCCCCTACATTTACATTTACATTTTAGTAATTTAGCATACACTCTTATCCAGAGCGACTTACAGTTAGTGAGTGCATACATTTTTCATACCCCACGCCAATGCCACCCCAAGAACCAGTATCAGTTCTCTATGTTTGACAAGTAGTATGAAGCTGTGGCTTGTAGTATTGCTTCTCCATACTATGTAATGTATTCCCTGTGAATCTGGAGATGTTTTTTCCCCCTAATAAAGAATGAGTGATTGAAGTCGCTTGCATTGTTTAGTGTGAATCTACCAGGTTTGACCACTAGATTCCGCTGTTCCTGCTATACCGCCACACTCTTTTATCAATTTTTCTGGTCTCTTGTGTTTATTAAATAGATCACAGCATTTCCTTTGCAACTTTGGGTAGAAAACCAATATATTTGGCTCATTATGAAAATAAATCTAGGCTTTATAAGCACTCAATGTTTCTTATTCAATGCACTCAATGCTTCTTATTCTTATGCTGATGAAGGCATGTTGTCTAAAATGTGAATGTCAGTATTATCTGCTCACACATCAAAATTCACATAAAAAGTTGGTAAGTGAACCAACCAAGTATCCGGAAAAAAAAGAAGCACTTGAAAAGGTTCTGTATCAACAGGAAATAAAACCATTTTATTGATCATTTGTGTATATGAAGTTATATAACAACAGTCAGAAAACTCCACAGAGTGAATCACTACACAAAGTGAAACAAAACTGTAAAACACCTCATCAAAAATGAAGGTATACACAGTAACTGTCAGCTCGCTATCACTGCAAGCGATATGGCAGGAAAAAACACCCCAAACAGTTCTACAAGATTACAGAGAAAATGTCAACACATAAAATACTCAAGCAGGCAGTTGATATACACAAAGGCAACTAGGATCTTTCTACAGCATCAGATTCTAATACTTTACACAGCTTTGTCTTGAAAGGTTAGAGGGGCTTTTTGTTGTCGTCATTTGAGAGAATCTTGTATGTTTCTGGTCACACAGGGAGATGTATGGGCTTTTCTTGAATAGGATGTGAGGGGTTTTGCTTCCATGCTTTAGCAGGGGGACCAGTAAGAGTAGCATTGCATTGCAGCGAATGGCTTTTCTTGTGGTAAGTTACACACCTCACAATCTGATCCTGTAATGCTGCATCTTACTGTAGTGTCCGCCCTCAAGCGTTTGACGCTTTCCATTTCTTTTGTTGAATCCTTTTCATTTCCTTCCCCTTTAAATATTGATTACAGCCTTTCTTTAGTGATTTAATCATACCCCTATGGAGTTGCTCGTTCCATTCAAATACTGAGCCTATGTTTTATCCTTGTTTTATTTAAACAAGCATTTTTGTAATTCATGAGTTAAGGGATGCATAATAAATATGTTAAATGAAAAAATATATAGTTCAAGAGGGAATGTAATTGATTAGGTGACATACATGCTGTGATTAAATGTATGTTCAACATTTCTGGACTGTATTATTTATCCGGGGAAGGTCTACCCAATAGGGTATTTAAATAAATAAACACACACAAATCAACACTTTTTTGCAACAATTAAAGAAAAGTGCCAATTACTATTCTCACAGTTAAAGTAATCACCACAAACACACAGTCCATACTGTACACTCAGAGTTTTCATTTCAAATATAAAATTATTTTCAACAGGGTTGTAAACATAACTTATTAATACAAATAATCATAATTAGATATACTATAGTAGATCAGGTTGATACCATGATGGATGAAGTTATCATGACAAGATGTGATACGTTTCGGTAATAATCATGACCATTTCAATATGATAAATAAATTACTTTTTGGACAATGATGAAAATATGTACATATGCACTTTCAGAGGGTGAGGGGTCATTTAAATGTTTCCGTGTGTGTGTGTGTGTGTGTGTGTGTCACATTTTGGTATTTCCCTATCCCAATATGTCCTGAAAATTATTCTGATGCTGGATCTACAGTGGCTTGTGAAATTATTCATCCCCGTTGGCATTTTTCCTATTTTGTTGCCTTTTGGGGGTTTGTATCATTTGATTTACACAACATGCCTACCACTTTGAAGATGCAAAATATTTTTTATTGTGAAACAAACAAGAAAACTTGAGCGTGCATAACTATTCACCCCCCAAAGTCAATACTTTGTAGAGCCACCTTTTGCAGCAATTACAGCTGAAAGTCAGCCAGCTCTTTCAAGTCGGATGGGTTCTGCTGGTGTACAGCAATCTTTAAGTCATACCACAGATTCTCAATTGGATTGAGGTCTGGGCTTTGACTAGGCCATTCCAAGACATTTAAATGTTTCCCCTTAAACCACTTGAGTGTTGCTTTAGCAGTATGCTTAGGGTCATTGTCCTGCTGGAAGGTGAACCTCCGTCCCAGTCTCAAATCTCTGGAAGACTGAAACAGGTTTCCCTCAATAATTTCTCTGTATTTAGCACCATCCATCATTCCTTCAATTCTGACCAGTTTCCCAGTCCCTGCCGATGAAAAACATCCCCACAGCATGATGCTGCCACCACCATGCTTCACTGTGGGGAAGGTGTTCTCGGGGTGATGAGAGATGTTGGGTTTGTGCCAGACATAGTGTTTTCCTTGATGGCCAAAAAGCTCAATTTTAGTCTCATCTGACCAGAGTACCTTCTTCCATATGTTTGGGGAGTCTCCCACATGCCTTTTGGCAAACACCAAACGTGTTTGCTTATTTCTTTCTTTAAGCAATGGCTTTTTTTCTGGCCACTCTTCCGTAAAGCCCAGCTCTGTGGAGTGTTTGGCTTAATGTGGTCCTGTGGACAGATACTCCAATCTCCGCTGTGGAGCTTTTCAGCTCCTTCAGGGTTATCTTTGGTCTCTTTGTTGCCTCTCTGATTAATGCCCTCCTGCCTGGTCCGTGAGTTTTGGTGTGCGGTCCTCTCTTGGCAGGTTTGTTGTGGTGCCATATTCTTTCCATTTTTTAATAATGGATTTAATGGTGCTCCGTGGGATGTTTGAAGTTTCAGATATTTTTGTATAACCCAACCCTGATCTGTACTTCTCCACAACTTTGTCCCTGACCTGTTTGGAGAGCTCCTTGGTCTTCATGGTGCCGCTTGCCGCTTACAGGTGTATATATACTGAGATCATGTGACAGATCATGTGACACTTAGATTGCACACATGTGGACTTTATTTAACTAATTATGTGACTTCTGAAGGTAATTGGTTGCACCAGATCTTATTTAGGGGCTTCATAGCAAAGAGGGTGAATACATATGCACGCACCACTTTTCCGTTATTTATTTTTTGAAACAAGTTATATTTTTTATTTCACTTCACCAATTTTGACTATTTTGTGTATGTCCATGACATGATATCCAAATAAAAATCCATTTAAATTTCAGGTTGTAATGCAACAAAATAGGAAAAACGCCAAGGGGGATGAATACTTTTGCAAGGTACTGTATGAGGGAACCCTAAACAAAAGGATGTGAGATGTCAAGCTCCAACCACCACAGAATCTACATGTGCTGTGTCCTAACCATATCACTGGAGAGGAATACGTCTGACTTGATAGGAGTCAACTTAAATATTCATTTTTTCTCGGGCAAACACCACCCACACAACACTATGGGATGAACATACAAGTATTGCACAGTGCTCAACGAAATGCTGTGTGAATCCAACCACTCTCGCTCTCCCATAAACCATTCTACAACTCCTGTGTATAGCCCTGTCAATCAACCAACCAGCCGCTCCACAGTTAGTAGAAAAGACGATGCCACGCACGCACTCTCTCAACACGTGGAAGGGAAATGGCAGTACAACATCACTACAGAACAAACCTGTCACTATCTACTGATAAAGTCTACACCTCTAAGCACGCACGGCAGTCACAGTGATACACAAAGCTGTCCTCAGAGACGCCTATGGAATGACAAATAGCTTTTTCATAATAGTGCTATCAACTACACAATAACATTGAAAACATTTAGAAACTACTCCTGAAGCTAGCATCCAGTATATGCTAGGTTCCTCCAAGATAAGAGACTTCATGGATTTCATGGATTCAAACGTCTTACTTGTTACTCTTGTTGGACCCGTAGTAAAGGACATATAGACAAATATTATCACCTATGCAGACCGTTCACTTTTAAAGTTATTGTTTTATATACCATTGTTCTCTTGGTGTTGTACTGAGAGCCAACAATAGAAAACTGTCTAACTACTGTTGACTCAAAGAAGAGATACAGTATGTGGTTGTTGCTTTCATGTACTGTTCCTTTCAGTAAATACCAAGAACCAGTAGGGCTCCTGGACAGAAGCTCCCCTGCGCATTGAGCATCCTTAAATAAAGCCAGTCAACATAGAGTAAAGAAGTCAACAAGCTATTGCCGGTTCAAAGACATACAGTGCAAAACAGTAGCCGTATAGAAAGTATGATGGGCAGTATAACATGGCTAGCTCTATTACAACTGTGAAAAGGCAACACAAAGCAAAGACTGCTATTTAGGGCACCATGTGCAGCCAAATACATTGTTTCCGATAAACCAAAGCTACGATCACTACCTAGTGGGAGTGTGCATGGAGAGAAGGTTAGTATACATTTGTCACCTCCCTGAAAATGGCAGTGTTTAGAAACTCACTTTACTTTCAGTCAATACATAAATCATATACTGACCCATCAAATCACTCACTTCAGCTTTAATCTAGATTAAATAGATTGAAGGCAAGGGGATCTTATCATAAGAGACAGCCCCATGGTGTTGGTAGATCTCCCCCGTCCCAGCCTTTAGCAAATATTGTTTAAAAAATCATGCCGTTTACAAAAAAATCCGCTGAATTTATCTAAAAAATAGTCATCTAAAAGCTTAGAATCCCAACTCTTTACTCCATCTTTGGAGACCTTGAGACTCCAATGTCCTGAACATAATCCATTTCCAACAACAAGGCTATTGAAAGTAAGCAGTTAACAAATATTGTTCCACAAGCATAAGGACACAATGGCTACTGCTTGATTCTATTTCATATGGGGTCAGTTTCCGAGGGGGGTTGGCGGAATAGTCGTTTGGGTTTAAGAGAACCGGTCTGTAAAAAAATAATAAAATAAAAAATAATTTAATGAAAAGATGGCCTTTCAAATGAGGACCTATTTCACTTAAAAGTAACTGACTGTGTCACAAGGTGGTGCCTTGCTTAAGGAAAAGGAAAAAGGCTAACCGGTTTGCATCGATTTGAGAGATTCTCCAAAACATTGTGTTTCAAACAAAACAAATAGGTCCTCTGATTGAGAAATTTGTATAAAAAGGCGTATAAGAAACCATGTGCTTGTATACTATCCAGCAGCATATATTTTCCCATGAAACCATAGTAGTTAACGGCCTAGTTTTCTTTGTTTTCTGTGTATTTCTATTTTTTTCTGCAATGGTTCATTAGTAAACATAAAGCCAGACACCGTCCTTTACAATGTGACTATACTTCCACTAGCATCTTGCAGGTTGGAATTCTTTTCTTCTTCTAGAATGCAATAAGGTCCATTTTTTTATCCTGTAATATATAATATCGGCTCTCCTATATCTGCATTTATATAATTTAAAATAGAACATCTTATTAAAAACATCCAGATATACATAGATTAGGAAACGGGTAACAACATACCAACATAAACTAGAAATAATTTTTGTCTGCAGACTGATATATACAACTGTGGTACAATAAATGTCTTTCAGTCATGCGCTATCTATACAGATAATATTGCTTAAAAGAAGGGGGCATTTGGTTAGGGGGAATCAGGGCGTAGAGATGGACAACATAGTCAGGGGCAGGGACTCCCAACCTGACATATAGAAACACAAATCTGAATGTCAGGGCCTAGGGGTTTGAAAGAACCATTAACAGTTACAAAAGAGGGCGATAAGACAAGTAGTATGGAGTTGGTGGAAAGAAGGGTGTTGGCGGGATTGGTTTGACGGTGGATGGACCCATATATCACTGAGATATTTACACATACTGGCTAAAGAGCCCTATGGGGCAGGTGCTGAAAGGGCCCTGCCTATTTCTTGGTGGAGAGCTGAGCGTCCACCTCCTCCTCCACCTTCAGCACGTGCCACTGAGCGATTGGTCTCCTGGGGTTGGCTAGCATATCTGACCAGTGGCGCAGCTCCGTCCCCGAGCTGTTGAGGCCCACAAAGACCTTTCCGATGGCATCGTTCTTGCCGATCTTGTCATAGTCCAGAACAGTTACAACAACTTGAACTTTCTGTAAGGGAAAAGTAGGGAAGGAAGAGAATGGAAGAAATGATGAGTTTGGAGGATACACACACTGTACAGGTAACTAAATAATGTACTGGTAACATTTCAATCTCACAGACTATAGTCATGGAAGTTCTATGATTTGTGTAGTGCTGAGAAGTTTTCTTGAGCACCCAGTATTCACCCAAAGTAACAGAGAATGTGTAGGTAATAATGTGTCAAGGCCCCAGACAGCCTACCTCCTCTATTGAGCACAACGATGAAGGCTCTGCTCGGCGACCTACAGATCAACCTTGGCTAATTTCTCAAATACCAAAAGCAGTACCATTAGAAGACAAGTGGGTGTAACTGCCACCCTGTCAAATGCTCCTGACTAACAGAGTGGCCTATTTGGGTGAAGAGGGATATGCTCCTTCGAAGAGCCAGTCCTAAGTGCTTATTAGCAGCTGATACCATTTGAAGACCGGGCCTGAATCATTCCAGAGTCAAACGCATAACAGATTGTAAGCTTACTCAGAGGTCAACCATTCAGCCTCAGCATGTGTTTATTAAAAGTGTCTCAGCAACGAGGGATGACCCGTGCGTCATCTGCTGGAAGGGAATATGAATCAGCACACTAAGAGCTCTGATTAAGTTTCGATCCACATGAGAGAGAGGAGCTGCTCTACCTGTGTAGGTGCCGAGTCACTGTTCCCCCAAAGCATGTAATGAAGCGCTGCACCAAGTCCCTCAGACTGTCAGTTTTAGATTTTTAGATTTCTAGTCATTTAGCAGACGCTCTTATCTTTTTTTTTTTTCATACTTGGGGTCAGGTGGCTTTTAAAGAGATAGTTGACCCCCCAAAATCACTTTTGAGGTTTCACAATGACAGAGACATTTGTATTTGGTTGTTCTATCCCTTTATGGAGAAGGCCACTCTGTGGCGGCAGGGTGTACTTAGCAGTATAGGCTTCCTCCACTGTCTCCCCTCTCTCTCTCCAATGAGTGTGTATGGGATGTTCTGATTGGCATCCTCACAGGCAAGGCAGGGTTAGGCTGCGAATTGAAATGGAGGCACGTGGTACCAAACTCGTGGTTTCTGAGCTGTGAAGTGCTAAATCAATTTGAGGTAATTACTTTTTTATGCCTGGCGTGTTGACGCCCGCTCACAGATAATTCCCCCTTGGCACAATTTGCATGGACTTTATCTTCTATAATTCTCTGGACCTAGTATCTTTAAAGTGCTTTCTCATAATGCCATTTATCCTCAATCGTGGTCAAACAGTGTGAGCGCCATACTAAACAGTACTCTATATACATTTCATTGCACCGAATCAAAAATGTACTGAATTCCACTGTGAAGAAGAGATATTTCAATGTTCAAATGTAATCGTACGCCAAAGGCATGTAATCAGTGATGTGTTGAGAATTGCATTACTTCTCACCACTCCCCTGTGCAATTGTCTTGTAAACTTGTGAAATTGAGGCATTTAATGAGAATACAAATGGGGGGGAATTCCGACCCACGTTTTTATGCATTTTCTCTCTATTAGTATTCTGACCTTGAACTTAAGCATGAGAACAGCATGCTATTCACACGCTATTCGTTTGGAGTGGAGATCAACGAAATGAAGGTGTGGCGGAGGTGTGTCTACAGATACGCTGCATTCTGAATTTGACTTAATTCCCTCATAATTCTAACACCTTTGTGTGCGAAGAAACCATGAATAAGGTTGATCGAACCTGCCGCTTCCAAGTGGGAAAAGCATGTACTTTATTTTTTCTGATAGAAATAACAGCATTCTCCATGCACTGTAATTTATAAATGGATAAGAGCTATTGATAAGAGCTAGGTAAATGAGTAATCCGTTTGGAGAGGGGGTTGTAAATACACATAGCAATTGTTTTAGATGATTTGTCCTTATAATTCATGGAGACGAATATTAAACCAGTCATATGGAAGCAAACTGAAAATCATATCAACATGATATGAGAACCAAGCTATAGGCTTTTTGTAGGGCCGAATCTGCCGAGTTGATGTATGCGCTTTAGAATGTTTTAATTATATACCGGGCTTTTTGCAGTTTTATTTTACAATTTCTATCATGTTAAATATTAGTCACTATTGGGAGCCACCGTCAGTAATACCCACATACATTTATAACTGTCACTTGGGTGTTAGTTTCCTACATTTGTTTGCATCATTCCATTCCATTTACCTTTATTTCCTCTGCCATGTCCGTGTAGTTGTTCCTGAGGGTCGCTAGCATTAGGGGATCATATTAGGCTAACATTCTGCAATAATTTGGGACATGTAGCCTATTTGAGTCATTATGGAACTCAGACGACATGTAGCAGTTTAAACCTGGAGCCTGGCAGCACGGCTCACCATGACTGGACAGTTATCATACAGTTCCATGATTAGTGAGGATCAGGGTAGATTTATAGAACTATTGTTCAAGCCTTATTGTACACCTGTTTCCACCTTCCAATACTTCATGGATTGAACTTGAATATTTCAACTTTCAGGATGAATCAAATCACAGTATCTTTAATTCATCAATATATTTGGGTCGTAAATGCTCTCCAAACCTGTTTTACATGATTCATACATACTTTCCTAACCCTACATTTGCTTAACTAATCTACAAGATCAGAGTATTTTTTTAACTACCAGTTGGTGCTGAAATGGAGACGAATGTGCATATATTTAGATGGATTTCTTTCATTGATCCCTATATTCTGAACCCGTTCTTTCGATGTATTTTAGTTTGTCGACACAATTTGAATTAAGGGTACAGCGTATTTAAAGGAATGGCTTAAAGTAAATGTACTGAAACCAAATTGAATGAAAACTCCACAAGAAAATCTGTTGGCCAGCAAGTGGGAGGGTTTTCAGCAGTTGAATTACATTTATTCAGTGTGCGCAAGGTAGACACACCTGTAGAGCGCATTACGTGCCTGCATTAGGTAAGTCTGAATACCAACGACTGAGAAGTGCGTAGGAAAGGCATACATTTACTACGTCTGAATCGGGCCCATGATGAATAGAGCCTGAGACTGATTATCTGTACAGGCCAATGAGCACACATTCACAAGCTAATTTTAAGCCACCAAATCACTCTTAGTAGCCACAAGCTGTGAACACAATGTCATTTGTCTCGGCTCAAAGTCTTAGTTTAAGTATCCTTAAAAAAAACTTGACTTGGTGGTTTATGACTGAGATCAATTAGATCTACTCTTAAAGCTTCAACAACATGGATAACTCCCAAGACGTGCATGGGGATATACAACACCATTACCTGGATTTGTTCAAATGGCACTTCAAAGCTGAAGGACTCGTTGTAGTAAGGGTTGAGGGTGTTCTTCTTGATTGTCGTCTTCTTCTTCTTCAGCCTCTTCCCGTTCTGCATCAGGTGGATCTTCACGTAGGGATCTGAGGAAAGAAGAGAGGGCCAGGTTAGAACCTACTGCATCAGGTGGATCTTCACGTAGGGATCTGAGGAAAGAAGAGAGGGCCAGGTTAGAACCTACTGCATCAGGTGGATCTTCACGTAGGGATCTGAGGAAAGAAGAGAGGGCCAGGTTAGAACCTACTGCATCAGGTGGATCTTCACATAGGGATCTGAGGAAAGAAGAGAGGGCCAGGTTAGAACCTACTGCATCAGGTGGATCTTCACGTAGGGATCTGAGGAAAGAAGAGGGCCACAAGGCATATACACCCTCCCTTTCTAGTGAATATGCACTCATTTGTTTTAGTCACACCTTGTCCGTCCGTTTATTTAGATTTATCAACACGGAGAAGAATCACACAGTCTGATAACGTTCACCGTACTTACAAACCCATTTCAAATCATATGCAAGAGAAACAGAGTTGCGCACAATTTCTATGGATAGAATTTCGCTGCTTTTTCAAGTGGCTCATGTTTTCACCTACAGAAGCACTTTCACTGGAGGGC
The DNA here is from genome assembly GCF_020615455.1 of Coregonus clupeaformis. NCBI lineage: Eukaryota > Metazoa > Chordata > Actinopteri > Salmoniformes > Salmonidae > Coregonus > Coregonus clupeaformis. The sequence goes on along the minus strand of NC_059225.1, from coordinate 5,603,939 downwards.
CTAATTTCCGTTCCCCAATAATGACGACTCAAGCCTCTCCAGAGTGGGCCTGCTGTGGCCAGCCCTGTGGCCCCCCTCTCTCTGGTAATCAGGTCAAGAGGACCAGTAAAAGATGCAGACTCACCCATCAGCCTTCCTGCTTTATCATTGGCAATCAGGACGTTGGACTAGCATGGCTCGCACTCCGGATTTGTTTACTCCTCCTGAATGCTAATGACAAGCGGGAAGTGGAGGGGGGAGAGGAGGAGTGGCACCCTGTTTGAGACAAGACGCTTGAGTTTTGGAGAGCTAATGAGCCTTGGTAATGGACTGCCATTGAAACCAATTCGAGCTGGATAGTAGACAGACTTATCTTAATGAAAACAGGTTACGCCATTTATCTTTCAAGACGAGACAGCGTTTGTTGGTTCTAGGATCAACAAACACAAATAAATAGGATAGGATATGGCATGGTAATTGGGCTAAACTACCAATAACATTAAGGAAAAGGATGGTTGTTACAACTGAGCACCAGCATGGTAATGGATCAATGAAGCATGGCATCAGTATCAATCCTCATAATGCTCTCTTGTTCTAAAATACTGCTGGTTCCCATAATCTAGATGTATCTGTGGCTCCCAGATGCCTTTAGTAGGCTGTGTTTTTGGCTGGAAAAGACAGTTTTGACTGTGGAACATCTGTGGGATTCCTAGTACTGGCAAACATTGGGAAAGCAATGGCAAACATCTGTTATCTAATTAAGAGTGATAGACTACAGATGTAGGATCTTAATTTGATCACTCTTTTGTTGCTGAGAATTTTCCTACACAGCAGGAAATGCAAACTTGTAGTGTATTTGAGTTTTAAAAAGTTTGTAATTTCCACTTTGAAATTTCAGACTTGATTTGCCTTAACGAAAAATGGATCAACCCCTACAAAAATGTTCATTAATTATAATCCACATTTCCTGTTGCTGCAGGATTATTTTCCAGCTGTGGAAAACTGGCTCAAATGAAGATCCTACATCTGTAAGAGCTGATTGCTCACTGGCAGGCTCATCCCACAGTTGTGCGCGCAGTGTACATTAAGAGACAGAGAAAAAGAGAAGCAGAACAGACAGAAAGAAAAAGAGAGAAAGAAAGGCAATGGACAGAGGGAAAGAGAGAAAGACAGAGAGAACTGAGTGAACGGAGCAAGAGAGTGAGAGGCCAGAATGGAGAGAACAGAAAGAACAAAAAGAGAGAGAAATAGAGAGAGAAAAAGAGAATGCAGCCTCGAGAGCGGGTGTCCATTGTGACGTTTATTACTCTCCTGCGGTGCGGTGAGGGCTATGGAATGATAAAAGAGCAGTAGGATGAGAGGTGTGTGTGTTAGTGAATAGGCCCAGCAGTAGGATGAGAGGTGTGTGTGTTAGTGAATAGGCCCAGCAGTAGGATGAGAGGTGTGTGTGTTAGTGAATAGGCCCATCAGTAGGATGAGAGGTGTGTGTGTTAGTGAATAGGCCCAGCAGTATCTAAATGGGAATCTTCTTCAGTGTCGGACTGTGAGCATCACACAGCCGTATTAGGACTTTCTATCAGACTCTTCTATCAACAACCACTTTACAGTTTTTTCTCTTTCTTCTTTGTTGTGTGCAATGAATTCTTTTCAGCCAAGTTCCCTCCTTTATAGGTTCTACTAATGTCCCTGTAGGAAACTAAAGATGTGTCATGGGAGAGCCGATTACAAACAATCAGACTTCTACACCTTTGCTGTTGACACTGATAGGAAGCTTTTCTACTAGGTAATGGTTGGAAGTTAATGGGGGAAGTTTGTGGATGACCTAAGTATGGTCCCCAAGGTCTCTGTGGAGGTTAGGTTCAATCGCCTTGGTTGGGACTGTCACAGCAGACTGATAACAGATCCTGCTGCTTCAGATTCTGATACATGGCTGTGAAAGCTGTAACGCACACAGGCAGTCATTCACACCCCCCTGTATTTCTTCAACCCTGCTCATGATCATCAGTCTTGAAACTGTGCAGAAATCTTTTATCTCTGTATAAAAAAGACCTCACATTCACAACCATGTAGATCAATTCCAACTCCTTCCCATTCCAAGCATATATTTGGCTGCCTCTGCCCTCCTCTTGACCATCCACACAGGCCTGGGCCTGGCCCTGAATGACCAGCACTGGATAAATGAATCCCCCTATCCTTAGAGACTGAGGCTGAATACACACAACAACAACAACAACAACCAGACAGGGTTATCACAGATAACCTATCCCTCCACCATTAGAAAAACACCTGTGGTGTCCCGTGGCTTTCAGCCCTATTCTACCCAGACTCTTCTTATCTCGCTGCCAGTATTATTGGGTTTTGGCGGGCGACGCACCCCAACTCATATCCGGCTCATTTCGGCGTCTCGTCCCAGACAGCTCTAATCTCTACCCATTTTGTGGATGAGTGGCCGCGGCAGCTGATGTGATGCACCTGTTCGCTGTGTCTGTCTACACTTTGGTATACGGAGGCAGATCACTCATCTGGATCACTGGCAATGGGCCGGGGTATTATGAAAAGATGCTGTGCCCATTTATAAAGGCTCCCCCTCCCTTCCCCGTGAACAGGAAGTAGCAGATGTGTGGAGAAGTGACTAACGGGGAGGACATGAGCAACGTCGGCTGCAGGTGTTTGTGGAGGAGACAATGCAGGCACCTGTCCCATGCGATCTGTCAGAGCAGCAGCCACAACAGGACCTTCTCTATCCCAGCTGGCTCTGTGACAAACAGATGACAGAGGACCTTTTAACATGACAGTGTGTACATCCAAAACAAATACATTTTATTAATTCCTACCGCTACGAGACTATTTCAGCGTTACTGTGTATTCACCCGTCGGTTTCAACAGAAGCTCTAAGATCTAGGCTTTAAGACTGTCGATAGCTAGTCATTGCTGTTTACTTCGGATGATAGGCCTAAGTGAAAGAGAATAGCAATCAATACCAATCATAATTAGTCTACTGAGCGTAAGAAGACCAAATAAGAAAACAGAAAGCCACTAGTAAACATGCACGTTGGCTGCTTACTCGAGTGTGCTGTGTGTTGGCTTGCGGGGGCTGTGTACGAGATGTTGAACGAACATCAACACAAGCAGGTTAAATATAGCTTAGCTGTCATCTTAGTTTAGTTTCCCTCCCATCGTTCTGGATGGGCCGTGGAGGAGGGGCATGCAGGGCCCCACTGTCATCTCGGTTTTACAGACTTGGATTTGACATTAATCATTCACACACAACTCCACTACAGCGCACACACACCACAGACACACACAGAGCACGGAAAACTCACACATGCCGCACACACACACGCGCACACATACACACTTCCAAACTTCTGCATTTCCCTAATCACCACCAAATTAGTTTTCCATTCGTTCATCATTATAATAGCACCTGGCCTCATTGCTTTCCACACCTTGGCTGTGTAAGTAACTGGAGTGGCACTGTGAACCTGGAGCTCCCTTAAACAGCCGGGCAGTATGCATGAGAAACAAAACAAATAATATGGTCTCCAGCCGAGAGGCTTGATGGCGTGCGGTGCGGTGTAGAAGCACTGGGTGAGGACAGTGCAGGTTCATTAATACTAGAGGACTGGTTGATGTGATAAACTCCTCACTGAGAAGGTCCATTATCCTGTTATGAACAGCCTCAGTATTCCCTGTGACTGAGAGAGAGAAAGGGGGTGGCACATTTACATTACATTTACGTCATTTAGCAGACGCTCTTATCCAGAGCGACTTACAGTTAGTGCATACATTATTTTATTTTTTCATACTGGTCCCCCAGTGGGAAACAAACCCACAACCCTGGCGTTGCAAACACCATGCTCTACCAACTGAGCTACCTCCCTGCCGGCCATTCCCTCCCCTACCCTGGACGACGCTGGGCCAATTGTGCGCCGCCCCATTGGTCTCCCGGTTGCAGCCGGCTACGACAGAGCCTGGATTCGAACCAGGATCTCTAGTGGCACAGCTAGCACTGCGATGCAGTGCCTTAGACCACTGCGCCACTGAGTGTTACAGTTGGCAGCAGTGAGTGTTAGGTTGGCAGCAGTGGCGCTGAGTTCTCTTCCATGCTTCTACACACTTGTACACCTTTTATGTGAGGGGACATGGTCTACCTGCCTCCAAACATACTTCACCCATAGAAATAGGCCGTTATCACAGTGCCGCACACAGCCAGTGAAGAGCCCTGCGGCCGTGAGAAGTGACAACTATTTTAATTCCACTGGTACTGGAGCTCTCTCCTGTGGTGAGTCATACTAGTGAGAGTTGTTCCATTGTCACAGTATATACTGTAGTTAAATATAGGGACTCACCTTGAGTCTATAATACGGGTTACCTGTACATCTTCAGCAGAGATTATGAGAAAGATGCAAGTATCTTGCCTGCGATGCATTGCATGGTATGTGCTGTATTATACAGCGATGGAAAAAAATATTTGATCCCCTGCTGATTTTGTACGTTTGCCCACTGACAAAGAAATGATCAGTCTATAATTTTAATGGCAGGCTTATTTGAACAGTGAGAGACAGAATAACAACAAAAAAATCCAGAAAAACGCATGTCAAAAATGTTATAAATTGATTTGCATTTTAATGAGGGAAATAAGTATTTGACCCCCTCTCAATCAAAAAGATTTCTGACTCCCAGGTGTCTTTTATACAGGTAACGAGCTGAGATTAGGAGCACACTCTTAAAGGGAGTGCTCCTAATCTCAGTTTGTTACCTGTATAAAAGACACCTGTCCACAGAAGCAATCAATCAATCAGATTCCAAACTCTCCACCATGGCCAAGACCAAAGAGCTCTCCAAGGATGTCAGGGACTGCGACCGCGCCAACCAAACACAAGAGGGTAGGGGCCGGGTGGGCATTCCGCCTCGGAGGCGGATCCGGCTCCGGGCGTGACCACCACTCTCTCTCTACCCCCCCGTAGCGCCCTTGGTCTGGTCCCGCTGGCCGGAGCTGGACTGGACACCGGTGGAGCGGATTGCTCTGGCTCCGGAGTGGAGCAGCTGCCCGGTGCCGGACCAGGCACCGGGGGAACAGGCACGGGCCGTGCCGGACTGACGACGTGCACCACTGGCTTGGTGCGGGGAGCAGGAACGGGCCGGACCGGGCTGGCGACGCGCCCCACTGGCTTGGTGGGGGGAGCAGGAACGGGCCGGACCGGGCTGGCGACGCGCACCACTGGTTTGGTGCGAGGGACAGGAACAGGCCGGGCTGGACTGTGGAGACGGACTGGAGGTCTGGAGCGGAGAGCTGACACAACCCGTCCTGGCTGAATGCCTATTTCCACACAATCTGTGTGAGGCATCAGCACAGGACATACAGGGCTGTGCACTCGTACTGGCACTACAGCACGTGGCACTGGTGCAGGATATCCGGGACCGAGGAGGGGTACTGGAGGCCACGAGCGTTGAGCCGGCACACTCTGTCCTGGCTGCATGCCCACCTTAGCACGACACATGCGTGGTGCTAGCACAGGACGTACAGGACTGTGCCGGAACACTCGCGGCACAGTACGTGGCTCCGCATAACACGGAACCTGCCCAGTCTCACGCTGCCTAGCCTGAGTACGGGGAGTTGGCTCTGCTCTACCTCTAGGCTCCGCCAACCACCCTTCCAGCCCCCCAATCCTGGTGGCCTCCTCTCCTAGTCTGCCGATTCGTCCTGTAGCTGCCTCCAGCAGCCCCGTCGTCCCCGCCGTGTGCCCCCCCCAAAAAAAATTACTTGGGGTTGCCTCTCGCGTGTCTGTCGTCGGCACGGTTGGCGCCGTTTCTCCTCTCCTGCCTGGGCATTTACTTTTGCCCATGGCCCTCTGCCCGCGAATATGTCCTCCCAAGACCACCATTCGCCCACCTGGGACATCGCCAACTTCTCCTCCTGGGCACGCTGCTTGGTCCCCTGGTGGTGGGATCTTCTATCACGATTGTCGACAGATGAAGCAGACCAAGGCGCAGCGTGATAAGCGTACATTCTTTATTTAGTGTACACAACACGAACCAAAACAATAAACCAAACGATACGTGAAGTCCTAGGTTATACACAAAACCTTACTGAACAAGATCCCACAATAAACTAGTGAAAACAGGCTGCCTAAGTATGGTCCCCAATCAGAGACAACGAGCTACAGCTGCCTCTGATTGGGAACCACCCTGGCCAACATAGATCTAAACGATCTAGAACGAAAACATAGAAAATGAAACAGAAACTCCACACCCTGGCTAAACATTTAAGAGTCCCCCGAGCCAGGGCGTGACAACCGTCAAATCTTGGGTGAGAACCTCCTTCCCTCAACCAGGGCATTGAAAATGGGTCGTGGATGGGTATTCCAGCATGACAATGACCCAAAACACACAGCCAAGGCAACAAAGGAGTGGCTCAAGAAGAAGCACATTAAGGTCATGGAGTGGCCTGGCCAGTCTCCAGACCTTAATCCCATAGAAAATCTGTGGAGGGAGCTGAAGGTTCGAGTTGCCAAACGTCAGCCTCGAAACCTTAATGACTTGGAGAAGATCTGCAAAGAGGAGTGGAACAAAATCCCTCCTGAGATGTGTGCAAACCTGGTGACCAACTACAAGAAACATCTGACCTCTGTGATTGCCAACAAGGGTTTTGCCACCAAGTACTAAGTCATGTTTTGCAGAGGGGTCAAATACTTATTTCCCTCATTAAAATGCAAATCAATTTATAAAACATTTTACATGCGTTTTTCTGGATTTTTTTGTTGTTATTCTGTCTCTCACTGTTCAAATAAACCTACCATTAAAATTATAGACTGATCATGTCTTTGTCAGTGGGCAAACGTACAAAATCAGCAGGGGATCAAATACTTTTTTCCCTCCTGGGATATACACTAAATTAACTTTTAAGAAGGCACACCTGTTCATTGAAATGCATCCCAGGTGACTACCTCATGAAGCTGGTTGAGAGAATGCCAAGAGTGAGCAAAGCTGTCATTAAGGCAAAGGGTGGCTATTTGAAGAATCTCAAATCTCAAATATATTTTGATTTGTTTAACACTTTTTTGGTTACTACATGATTCCATATGTGTTATTTCGTAGTTTGATGTATTCACTATTATTCTACAATGTAGAAAATAGTCAAAATCAAGAAAAACCCTTGAATGAGTAGGTGTTCTAAAACTTTTGACCAGTAGTGTAGTTCTGTTATGATAAAGAAGAGGTTGTTGACCAAAAAATAAACCTTCCACTGTGATTCAGGAGCGGCTCAGCTGAGAACCTTTGTCGATGATTAGATTAGGTGCTCTTTTAAAACTGTTTGAAACAAGATTTGCTGCACAGCATGATACAGCGATTCTGGCTGTTACGATTCTTTGGGGCAATCAGAATAATTATGAATAATTATACATATTTTAATGAAAATAGCGGTGTCTCGTTTGCTGAGCAATAATTAGGCTCGATAAACAGGACAGCAACGGAGAAAAGGACCAATCCCAGGCCATCAATTACTTGCCCTCCTCCTCCAGTTCTGGCTGTGTCACGATGTGATATAGTCACTAATTATTGTTATTATATACATGCCTGTTATTTCATTTATCTGCCAGGCTTTGACGTCTATTCTCTTGACAGAAAGACACTTCTGGAGAAGTTGCCTCTTCAAACAACGGGCTAACTGAGATATAGTACTCTGCCATATCTTGTTAGAAAAACTGAATTGGAACAACATTTTGTCAGATACAGGTGTCTAAAAACAATATTTTCTGCCCTAATGCTTGTTTGGTATTTGTTTATTTGGTTAGTCAAACCCAGAGGTGGAGAGAGAGAGAGAGATACCAGAGTATTGGTTCCTTTCAAAAGGAACGACAACACTCTCTTTCAAAACTTGAACAAAACAACCCAAGCACAAGCTATTCTTCAATTCAATTATCTGATAACAGAAAAGGTAAAATTGCTGTCATTGTGTTCAGCTTCACTACCTTGTTCATTGTTCAGTTTGACTTAAAAAACATGAACATCCAAATAAGCTGTGTGAGTGGGAACGAGATGCCTGTTTTCTAGCCTACTGTTTGGGACTTCAATGGGGAGCATGAAAGGCGAACAATAGCTCCTATAATTCTCATTCCCTCTGTGGATTTTTCAAACAGAGAAAACCCAGGTGAGAGTGTTATGTACTTTACCAATTGGATAGATTAGATAGACAATGATGTGCCAATAGGGTCTTGGGATGGCTAGAAGCCATTGGCTAGAAATCATGTTATCCCCTTACAGGTTTTATGATACAGTATGCTCATTTGAGTATGCAAAGAGAGACATATCCATACACACAGACCCACACACAACAGTGTAGCCAGTCTAATGCACTATTAAAATGGAAATCATAGTTCGGAGCCTGAATCCAATGGCAATTGAGATGAAAAACATGCTATTACCATACGTTAATAATTTAACCTGAAATCCCCAGACTTGGCTCCACTTTGACCTTTTAAACACACTAGATAAACCATGCACCAATTACCTATGGCATATTGCATGTCAAGCCCAGCCATCCTTCTTAACCACTTTCCTTCTGAATTAGTTTCCCACAGTAACCGCTTGGCCTTCAAACTGCCTCCCATCTATTACCTCATCAGCTTGATTGACAGTTTAGGATGTGGCCAATCCCATGATGCAAATGACGACAGATGAGAGCTAATGCGACGAGTGGAAAATACCAGCGGGGAGGCATGGGTTCTGGCTAATGGCTACCAGGCACACTACTCTGACAGATGAGGGAAGGTCCAGGGTTGTTAGAGTGAGGTAGCAGTTCTGTTAGGTAAGTCAGGCACTGATGGCCTGCTAGGCTGTGAGGAACGGGGAGGTGGGGAGAATGGACTAGATGCATGGTAACTGCAGCCTGGAGAGGGTTAAGGTGAGGAGGAAGGACAGGGAGGAAGAGGAGGATAGGGGATTAGAAATGGTCCAAGGAATGGATAGGAGACAGCCAGGGAGAAGGGAGGGGTGGGGGTGAACTCAGCTGTGGAAGGGGTGGTTTGGGGGCTGGGGGGTCTTTGTGGGGGTGGAGGGATGAATGGTTCAGGTGGGCTCCTATTTCTAACTCCTGAAGGGCCCAAATTGCCAGGACCATACAGGAAATACACACAGCTGGCTCTGCTTGCTAGAAGGGGCCAGCGCCCACATAGCCCTCCTTCCCAGAGGAAAGAGCAGAGGGTAAGAAAATGAGATTTCTTTGCTTCTCTCTGAGCAGTGCAGCAACGAAAACTTTCTCCTGTCCACCGAAAAAAAGCCTTTCTGTGTAGAACAGTATTGGTGGTGTGGTTGTGTGGTGTTCCGAGGGGTGCGTCATGGGAGAGTGTCTGATATCCATCATGGTGTTCTCTGGCCCTCAGGGAAAGTTCTGCCCCCTGCTCACTGATGGATGGGAAGCTGCTCAACACTAGATGGATTACTCTCTGTAATACACACACACCTGCACGTGTGTGTGTGCGTGCGTGCATTCGTTGTCACAATCGCAAATGGAACATTCTGTTACCATGGCGTCAGGCTTGCATTTCATAGTTGGTAAATTCATTAGAAATGTGTTCTATCTATGAGCCTCTACAGGTGCATTAGTGAACAATGGCCACAATGGCCAGGTGACTTTCCAAAGCTTTTTTTATTGTAGTCCCTATGGGATCTCCCCTCAACATAAAGCAGGGTGTTCATTACTGCCCACTGCGATCATTACTGTCCATGTGGATTTTCTCCCACACAACAGCAGGTCTGCACAGTGGAGCCCTTTAACCACCACCCACACCACTGATCCCTGGCGTACCTGGGTCTAAACACGTGTTCTGTTGGCATCACCCGCGGCCTTCACATTGGCATTATTCTGGAGGACAAAATGCAATTTCTATTGATGTCCACAGCACATGTTTGGCTTGGTAATACATTTTGGAGGGAGAGTTTAGATATACATTAGTCACTTCAGATGCTATCTGTTTTCTACTGCCGATATAAGGATGGGCAATGATTGGTAGGGGACTGTTATTGTTTGAGAGAAATAGCTGCAGGAAGATAGGAGAGACTAAAGTGATTGCTGCCGAAGATGCATTTTCTTAGACAAAAGATGAGCCTGTCGTGTGGAAAGCCAGCGGGGAGTGAAAGCACCGCACAATCAGAGCTCAATGTCTCCAACAGACACCAATTTCCCCAAAGTCCACCCTGACAAAACACTGGGCCCCACAATGACTCACCAAGCCTTCAGCTAAAAACATTAGAACAGCACAGAGAGGGGAGAGGGCAAAACAATGGTTTCTAATACATAACACCCTGAAAGCATTCATTACCAGAGAGAGAGTGTGGCTTTGACTGAGGGTTTCAAAATGACAGCCCCTCCTATTGAGTGGACATGACACAGGTGAGAGTAGGTAATAATAATATGCCATTTAGCAGACGCTTTTATCCAAAGCGACTTACAGTCATGTGCGCATACATTTTTATGTATGGGTGGTCCCGGGGATCGAACCCACTACCCTGGCATTACAAGCGCCATGCTCTACCAATTGAGCTACAGAGGACCACAGGTCTGGAGGTAAAATGACTTACTACCATCTTAGGCCCCCTGGCTGTCAATCATCCTGCCTAGCCATTCTTGTTGTGGCCCTCAGGCGTCTGTTGTGGCCCTCAGCTCTGCTCTGCTTACCTGACAAGCCTCCCACGTCCATCTTCTTCAGGTTCTTGGCCTCCAGGATGACCACGGTCAGCTTGCCGGCGGTGGGCACGTATCGCAGGGAGAAGCAGATATCACCCAGCTTCTCTTGCTGTGAGAGAAGAGAGAGAGGAGTCATTACCATAGCTAGGAATAAGAATGAAGTTGTCTGCTGAAGTGAAACATGGTTTGGGAGTGTTGTCTTGTCTGTCTAAAAGCTATCATGCTTTCACATGGATTCTGTTTTCCTATATGGGTTTTCTTGGATCTTTGTAGGGCAGGGTTCCCCAAGCTGAATTTGGCCCGTGGGTGATTTTACTTCGCCCCAAAGTTTTCTGAGCAAATGTCTTCTTTTTTTTTGGGGGGGATAAAATACTGTAACAAAACACCAGGAAATCAGCTCCAAGTGATTTTACTTTAGGAGATCTGTTCCCAAGTATTCATACGCATAATGTGATCATATCCCAATGTAATCAAGGTTTGAAATGATTATGTTTTAGTCATATATTATACAGTTGTTTGGGCTTCTTGCGGTCAATTTAGCAAATTATTTGTAATTATATTCTGGCCCCACGACCATCCGCTCAAGAAAAAAATGGGCTGTGGCTGAATGTAGTTGGGGGGCACCCCTGTTGTAGGGGTAGTTGGTTGAGGTTATAGCGGTTGAGAGCCAGAACTTCATCAATCATTCCCTTGTGTCATGCACATCAACATATAAATAAATAATGGTAATCACAGAGTGAACAGATTAAAAATGGGATACATATTTCTGTCATTACCCATATTAACAAGTAGAACAGACTGGCGCTCAATAAAGTGTTCCAGGTCTAACCAGCAGATGATTGGAGACAGCCATTATGAATACACATCATAAATCAATGGCCAAGGAGGCCTGAAGATTGATTTTTGCTTTATATACCAGAGGTCTTTCATCAAATTACAATCAAGATCTATTCCCTAATACTAATTATATGTGATGAGATTGTAATAAGGTTGCCAGATGTGAGTTGTATATGGGGCAGGTTTCTTCTCAGCCTGGGTTGCCATTACTCAGTCAGTGTGTCTAGCTGTGCCTGGCCTGTACACTCAGCCCAGAGCCGACGGGACTAAATAGACTCTCACTTTAATGACTGAGGCTCCAGATTCATCAACATAAATACACACTCCTCCCAGGGAGTCGTGGGCAGAGAGACTGAGAGAAAAAAACACTGATATAAATCATGCTTGTATGAAGCCATCACGGTCTGTCACGATGTCTGTCCGAGGCTGCCCCTCCTCCTTGGTCGGGCAGGCTTCGGCGTTCGTCATCACCGGAGTACTAGCTACTGCCGATCTCATTCTCATCACTCCACTTGTCATGTCTTGTCAATCACACACACCTGGTGCTCATTCCCCTAATTAGTATGTGTATAAGTGTTCCCTCTGTTCCCCTTGTCTTTGTGAGTGATAGTTTATTGTGAGAGCATGTTAGCTCGGGTGAGCTACTCAACATTGTATTTATACCAAGGTGGATGTTTTCTCTTGAGCTTGTTCCTTTTGACGCTTGGGGCGTTTGATATATGTGAACGCATTCAACTCTGGACTTCGGTATTTTACCTCCTGCGCCTGACTCCTTCATTTCACCTCGTCACAGACTAATTAGGGGAATGAGCACCAGGTGTGTGTGATTGACAAGACATGACAAGTGGAGTGATGAGAATGAGATCGGCAGTAGCTAGTACTCCGGTGACGACGAACGCCGAAGCCTGCCCGACCAAGGAGGAGGGGCAGCCTCGGTAGACATCGTGACACAGTCTAATATATTCCATAATTAACTGAGAAAGGCCAGCACTGTCTTTTGAGCTGCTAGACCCTCTACTGCTGAGAGTGCTCCATGTTTGACCCGCCAGGATGAGGTTGTTTTCGCTATGTTAACACTGTCACACAACCTACGAGGATGAGTCTAACATTTTGTAGCTAATAAAATGCATGGTCAGTGAATATGGGTGTGTTATTTCAAAGCACGTTCGCAGGTAAATCGAATTGTCACCGCATCACTTTTCTTCTCGACAACGGACGCCATTGTAAGTAACCTTTATTTCTAGAAGAATACACGATGGAAACAATCAAATTATGAAACACCCTGATATGTTGACCATTTGTCGCTTAAAAAACATTGGATTCCATCTGATGAAAGACGTGGAAGGTGTGTTCCACGACGTGCTAGCGGCGTGGAACTGACCTTCCATTGAGTTGCATTATTTTCCAGAGAACGCATAGAGCTCTGAGTTGATTATCCCTTTCATACCATGGCTATAATTTCACACATTTGCCAATACAAATTGTTCATTTGCAGTTAGAAATTTGTTCAACATCCACTGAAGTAGCTAGCAAGTTTACTAGATAGCGACAGTAGTTGCCTTGGTAACCAAACAAACAGACTTGCTAGTTTAGCTAACCAAACCATCAGTCCTAGCTTGCTATTATGAAAATCGAATTCTACAATGTTTTCAATTCGACACCTGCTTTCAAAAGCAGCTCAAACATAGAACATATAAGAATGAAATAGCCATTGAATTCTACAGTGCTAATATACCGTGCATTATAGGGAAATAATGCATGCTCTAGAATGCCCTTCAAGCCAATCAGAAATGAGTATTCAACAATACCATGGTATAATTAAACAATAAGGCCAGAGGGGGTGTGGTATATGGCCATTACTGTATATACCACATCTAAGGGCTGTTCTTACGCACGACGCAACGCGGAGTGCCTGCATACAGCCCTTAGCCGTGGTATATTGGCTATATACCACAACCCCCCGAGGTGCCTTATTGCTATTATAAACTGGTTACACACGTAATTAGAACAGTAAAAAAATAATTGGGGTCATACCCGTATTATGCGGTCTGATATACCACAGCTGTCAACCAATCAGCATTCAGGACTTGAACCACACAGTTTATAATTATAGGAGGTGTGGTATATTGGCCATATACCACACCTCCTCAGGCCTTATTGCTTATTGTTTAAATAATACCCCAGAGGGGCATCTGTGGATGCATATATTTGAATAGATATGGGTAATGTGTCCATACATTTTTCTGAGTGGATATTGGGACCATTCTGAAGGACCTACTTTGCCCTTAGTCTAGTGTGGTTGTGCCAAACATGTACATGTATGGGGAGAAATAGGAGTTGGCTATAGAGCACAAACAGATCTGGGACCAGACTAGTGGTTGGGCTGTTCAGAGGATCTCTGGCTAGCCGCTAGGACCTCGTTGGGTGTAATTTGCAGCCACTGAGGCATAGCTGATGTGTGAAACATTCCTTTCAGTCACTGTTACACACCTTCAATGAGGACAGGAATTTCTTCTTGACCCTATTGTCTCTTATCCACCCACAGAAGTTGCTTGGTGTGTCACATTATCCTTAAAGTTTTCGCATAATGATCACATTTCAACATTTGCATAATCATATAGTATTTAAGATGGTGCTCATGATGGTGAAAGTGGCCATTTCAAATCAAATCAAAACACTTCAAGGTCTTTCAGAGAAAAACCCACTCAAGTGAGTGACTGTAACACTTTAAGGGCGTTAAGACAGTGTCTCCAGCCTTGCGTGAAATTATCAGGTGTAGCTTGTCTGGTTCTGGAATAACGCTGCAGATTGAGATGCCCTTCCACTCTCTGGCACCACAGGTGTGAAAATGTACATTTACATGAACCAAGCATGCCATTAAAAACAAGGTTCCCCTAGCAACCCACGCTTAAATGCTGTACGCCATGACATTTACCTTGAACATTTAATCTCCTGTACCACTGCTTGGGAAATCACACTTTATTAACAGAATGAGAAGCATGGAGGGATGACAAAGTGACATTTTCCAAGAGATATGGAATACCCCCAACCACTGTATGGCACTGAGCTCACTCTTCAATCCCAGGTAAAACATGTTTAACATAGTCATACGATTGTCGTGTGATAAAATGTTTCATTTAAAATGCCGGATCGTGGATTTTCTAGAAATGAACTGTTACCTTGGTGCTAACACATCCTGGTAGTCAACTGTCGTAACTTTGGGGAAGAAAATATCAGGAGTTTCTGATGTGTAAACTTTTAGAGTTATTATTTACCTCCTCCTTCTCGGCGCTCACAAGATCCCGCCACTCCTCTGTCACGTGACTAAAGTCAATCTTGTTCATGGGCAGCTTCACGTCTCCGATGGCGTCGTGCTTGGAGAAGCGGTCAAAGTCATACACCGTCATCATCAGCGTCTTGCCTCCCAGCTCGACGTAGGGCACCTGGGGAGAACCATGAGGACTGAAATGATGCATAGAACCACGAGAAGAGAGTCTGACCGAACTTGAAACCTATCTCTAATGAAGTGACTTCTGGTAGAACTTACTGATCTCAAACTATGGATAAATCGAAGTAGTCTATTGTTGACAACTGTACTAGCATAGTGGTGATAGTGGTGCTTTCCAAAATGGCTGCCAGATTGGCACGCTGCATCAAAGCAGGTTGCACTGTATCTGTCCTGCTACTCCCAGGCACTGGTATTACTTGTCAAGGAATAGAGAGGAATCGTCTCGAGTTGGGGAAGTTCTAGGTCTAGAGCATTACAAATCAATCAAACCCCCTCCTCCCCCTCTCCTTCCTCCTCCAGTCATGTCTGTGACGGATAGGCGGCAGTCAGTCTTATCTGCCAGAGATCCGGGGCGAAGGAAGGGGTGCTGGTGGAGGGGATGGTGAAGAGAGGATGGGGGGGAGAAGGGTGGTGTCTGGGATTTGATTCTTGATTGCCTCCAATTGAGCTGTTTTCCAGACAAAGCTCATTATACACCGGGACTGCCTGATTGGCTAGAAAATAGATAAGTCTTCCGAAGTTTGTCCTTGACACTATCACCACGACGACCAAAGAACACTCCTAGCTCCTTCATTTCAATATTTGGAGCCACTTGTGATTACAACTAGGCGCCGGTGGGATAAATATAGCTTCACAGATCTACCATGTTTTCTGAATTCTAAAATAATGATGCTACTGGTTAACCAATCTGGCAACCGCTGCAGACAAACACCTGTGCTCTTTTTACTGCTGGGTGAATGCCACAACTCTTCCTCCGCGGCTGAGATACTGTAGCTACAATCACATATCTGAAACGGAGAAACGTTTGCTCAAATTTAGGCCAAATCAAAACAAGAAAAAGAGAGAGAAAAAGGTGAGATGGAGCATTGCATCTGCCTGTGTGAATCCTAATCATACAGAGGCTGTGTGGACGGAGAGTCAGTCTGTCAGCAGCTTGTTACTGGGCCAGCTGCTCCGTGTCTACACACCTTACCGAGCGATCACACCACAGGATGCAAATGACTTTGTCAGTATAGAACGAATAAACACAACCTGCTTAAACTACTGTGTGCAATGTGTGGTTTGTGTATTTGTCCTATTCCTTGACAAATGTCTATTGTTGCTATTATGGATAATAACGTTTACTACTGCTACTGCTACTGCTACTGCTACTGCTACTGCTACTGCTACTGCTACTGCTACTGCTACTGCTACTGCTACTGCTACTGCTACTGCTACTGCTACTGCTACTGCTGCTGCTGCTGCTGCTGCTGCTGCTGCTGCTGCACAGGCCAAGGTTTTGAGAGTAGCATGGGTGAAGTATTGTCTAGTCTACTCTTATACCTTGAATAAGTACCTTGAATTGGAACTGCTCGTTGAAGGTGGGGTTGAGGGTTTTCCGGTGGACCTTGGTCTCAAACTTCTTCTTCTTGTCAGGCAGCAGGTAGACCTTGACATAGGGGTCAGAGGTGCCGCCCATGTCCATGGCTGGAAGGTCCGCTGCCTGGATGATCCCTACTATGAGCTGTGGAGAGGAAGGGGGAGGGGAGACAACAGAGACTAGTCAGCACTACAGTCCTACCCACAGCAATTCCAGCGCATTGATATGACTGTCATCCCACCAACATTCTAACCGAGCACCAAGCTTTGGTTCAATTGGAATAAACCCCGGTCTTATCACTGGTGCAAAACACTAGGATGGAGAGATACTACATGGCATGGGTTTAAAACGATCACCAGCAGAATTGAAGTCAAGAGCCTTTATAGTTTAGATTTTCTTATGAGAAAGAAGCCCATCGGTCATCTCTTTCAAAGGGACTCATCCATACCTTCTCATCTGTAACTCTTTACATTCCAAATCATGGAGGCAGGCCATAGGTGATATTAAAGTAATGCTGCTGTGAAAGCCACTGTGGTTTAAGCCAAAGCAATATTAAGGCAGTCAGCAGTCAAGGTCAGGACCTGTCAGAGCAGTGAGAGGCCTGCTCTCGGCCACATCAGGCTGATAATTGATAACCATGCTGGGGGGCCGGGGAGGCTGATTGACCTGCCAGTCACAGCTGCTTCCTCCAAGGCCTATTGGGGCCACCTAGTCAGTCAATCAACTTCCTGTCAGGCAGCCATCAACCAGCAATCTGGAGGGGGAACAGGGCACTCAGCCATGGAGCTCTCCAGCAGTTGTCAGAGTCAGCCAGCCAGCATGGATTATTGGAGCGGAGAAATAAGGCTACCCTCTGCCATCAAAACGCATGGATCGGTGTATCAACGGATGCTGGATCTCATTATATTTTGAGACCCGTGTTTTCGCAGATCAGATCAGAGTGCTAAAGCAAGGCTCAGGGGAGATGGTGATGGGACTCCAGCTGTAGGAAGGTCATGATGGGAGGATGATGATGGGGGTGGGGGATGACTGTGTGACGATACGATACAGGGGCCAAAGCAAATATTCAACACACAGCCCACTGTCCACGTACAGCACAAGTACACCGCACAGGAACACAATATGAAAGGAACATAGATGGAACCCCCTCCGTCAATGGGGGTGATATTGTGCCAAAATGCACCCATGCTAATGCATCACATTCTCACAAAATTGTTGTAATACTAAAAAAGTTATAATCTTGTTATATACACTGAGCAGAGGTTGGAACCGGTTCAGGGAACAGAACCAAAATCCGGAACATAATGACATTTTTCAAGGAACAGAACCAGAACCGAGAACAAAAGTGATCTATACTGTTCCAGAAAATAACCGTTATTTTAAAAGAATGGGAACCGGTTAATAATGTTATTTTACGTTCCGGGCATTTTTTCCAGGTTCGACAGAAAATGCAACACAGTGCCTTCACTGTCACTCAGAAACGTATTCCAGTGTCTGCCTGCCTGCCAGATGAACATCTTTGCCAGTGTGTAGGCTGCCTGCCCCTCCCCCTCCCCTCGAAGCATGCATAGTCTACTGTAGCTACAGATGTTACAGGCGTGATTCAGAAACTAGGGAGAGAGATTTTTAATTGGAGAACAATGTATTCACTTTTTCATTGCTAGTAAAGGATATTGTAGTTATCAGGTTTCACATTGAATTTATTACCTACAAAATTATTTTTTATATTATTTCTGCTCTCGAAAACTCCAGGCGGCATTATGTGTAATGTAATGGAACTGAGAGTCATGATCAAGGGCTAGCTCTGGTCCAACGCTAGTTAAGCCAACTCTCTGAAGTTCAAAGTTCCATCATAGAAGCCGCTCCTCCGTAGGTATAATTCTGTGGGCCTAATTCAGATAATGTCAGAACAACAAGATGCCCAGCACTCTCCTCACCCGCAAAATTTCAGTCGCATGTCGCACCCTACAATGCATGCACATAGCTTGCCCCCTCCATAGCAAGTTGCTCTATCCATTGGTGAAGTAATTTAATGTCGAGCTAAATGTTAAAAGAACTGTAGATTTCAGAGGTTTTAAAAGGAACAGAAAGGAACGATATAAACTGTTACTTTTGTTGAGTTCGAACCGGTTCAGAACTTTATTTTGCTGGTCGGAACAGTGGATTGGAACCAAAAAAAATATGGATCTGCTCAGAACGAAATGATTGGAAAATAATTTTGATTCCAACTCCTGACACAGTGTACAAAACATTAGGAACACCTTCCTGATATTGAGTTGCACCCACCCCCTTTTGCCCTACGGAGGAGCGGCTTCTACGAAGGAACAGCCTTAATTCGTCGGGGCATGGACTTTACAAGGTGTCGAAAGCGTTCCACAGGGATGCTGGTCCATGTTGACTCCAATGCTTTCCACAGCTGTGTCAAGTTGGCTGGTAGTGGATCTCTACTCTGAATAGCTTGTTCCATCTCATCCCACAGATGCTCAATTGGATTGAGATCTGGTGACTGGGCAGGCCACTGCAGTAATCTGAATTCACTGTCATGTTCGTGGATCCATTCATTTACATTTACATCATTTAGCAGACACTCTTATCCAGAGCGATTTACAGTTAGTGAGTGCATACATTTTCATACTGGCCCCCCGTGGGAAACGCAACCCTGGTGTTGCAAGCGCCATGCTCTACCAACTGAGCTACAGGGGACTCCATTCCTATACAATCCTAGCCTTGTGGCATGGGGCATAATCCTGCAGAAAAAAATCAATTTGCAGATGGTACACTGCTGCCATGAAGCGATGCACCTGATTGGCAATGATGTTCAGATATCCTGTGGCATTCAAATGTTGCTCAACTTTTATCAATGGGCCCAATGTGTGCCATGAAAATACACCCCACACCATCACACCACCACCACCAGCCTGCAATGTTGACACGTGGCATGATGGATGCATGTACCCATACCCTAGTCCTCCCATCCACGTGAAACAGCAGGAACCGGGATTCATCTGAGCAGGCAATGATTTTCCAATTCTCCAGTGTCCAGTGTTTTCATTCCTTAGCCTACTGCAACCGCAGTGACGTCGTCGGCTTCCATACCCCATTCGTGTCAAGGTATGACGAGTTGTGCATTCTTTTTTTCTCTCATCCATCTACACACAATACCCCATAATGACAAAGTGAAAACATGTTTTTATTAAAGTTTGCAAATGTATGAAAATGAAATACAGAAATATCTCATTTACATAAGCATTCACTCCCCTGAGTGAATACATGCTATAATCACCTTCGGCAGCTATTACAGCTGTGAGTAAGTCTCTAAGAGCTTTGCACACCTGGATTGTACAATATTTGCACATTATTCTTTTTTAAATTATTCAAGCTGTCAAGTTAGTGGTTGATCATTGCTAGACAGCCATTTTCAAGTCATGCCATAGATTTCCAAGCAGATTTAAATTAAAACTTTAACTAGGCCACTCAGGAACATTCAACGTCGTCTTGGCAAGCAACTCCAATGTTCCTTCCTCATGATGCCATCTATTTTGTGAAGTGCACCAGTCCCTCCTGCAGCAAAGCACCCACACAGCATGATGCTACCACCCCTGTGCTTCATGGTTGGGATGGTGTTCTTCGGCTTGCAAGCAACACCCTTTTTCCTCCAAACATAACGATGGTCATTATGGCCAAACAGTTCTATTTTTCTTTCATCAGACCAAAGGACATTTCTCCAAAAAGTACGATCTTTGTCCCCATGTGCAGTTGCAAACCGTAGTCTCGCTTTTTTATGGTGGATTTGGAGCAGTGGCTTCTTCCTTGCTGAGCGGCCTTTCAGGTTATGTCGATATAGGACTCGTTTTACTGTGGATATAGATACTTTTGTACCTGTTTCCTCCAGCATCTTCACAAGGTCCTTTGCTGTTGTTCTGGGGTTGATTTGCACCTTTCGCACCATAGTATGTTCATCTCTAGGAGACAGAACGCGTCTCCTTCCTGAGCGGTATGACAGCTGCGTGGTCCCATGGTATTTATACTTGCGTACTATTGTTTGTACAGATGAACGTGGTACCTTCAGGCATTTGGAAATTGCTCCCAAGGATGAACCAGACTTGTGGAGGTCTACAATTCTTTTTCTGAGGTCTTGGCTGATTTCTTTTCATTTTCCCATGATGTCAAGAAAAGAGGCACTGAGTTTGAAGGTAGGCCTTGAAATACATCCACAGGCACACCTCCAATTGACTCAAATGATGTCAATTAGCCTATCAGAAGCTTCTAAAGCCATGACATCGTTTTCTGGAATTTCCCAAGCTGTTTAAAGGCACCATCAACTTAGTGTATGTTAACTTCTGACCCACTGGAATTGTGATACAGTGAATTATAAGTGAAATAATCTGTCTGTAAACAATTGTTGGAAAAATTACTTGTGTCATGCACAAAGTGGATGTCCTAACCGACTTGCCAAAACTATAGTTTGTTAACAAGAAATTTGTGGAGTGGTTGAAAAACGAGTTTTAATGACTCCAACCTAAGTGTATGTAAACTTCCGACTTCAACTGTAAGTGTGTCTATTAATCCTGACATGCTGTCCATTAGATTTCCCCACAGTCGTCCAGAGAGGAGCAGTGTCAGATGTCCTGCTACACGTTGTCACACTGTATTTACTGTGAGCCACCACCCACCTGGACTCATCCTCATCATCTCTAAGAGGATGATGGGACTGGAGGTCTGTGACAAAGACTGTTTGCTTACTAGGTTTTACCTATTACAACATTTCAGAGGAAATTCAAATCAGATATTCTGCTGTGAAACCACCTCTATTGTTTTATTAAAGGGTACTACTAAACTGGATTATTAAAGGGTACTATTCCAATCTGTGTTTGTGTTATGATATGATCATCACGATACTGATCTGGCTTCTTTCACATTCCCCAGGTCTGTAAACCTGTGTGTGTTTAACGGAGGAGCAGCGTCCTGTCACAGAGGAGGGCCTGCCGGGTCATAACCCTTCCCTGTGTGTGTGATATTAGCCGCTGACGGGAGGCTGGAGAACGGCGTGCACCTGCAATTGTGACTAAGCCCTGTGCAGCACGTCCTGAAGGGATTTGTTCTGATACTCCCTCCCTGGTCCCTCCCTACCATCACGGCTCCACATAGCCACACAAACACTGCACACTTCAAAGGAGAAAGCGAAAGCCCCAAGGGGATATGAAAGGAGCTGTCATATTCCTCCAGTCTTGTCTTGCTTTTCGCTGAAGCCTCTGAGAATATGTTATCTTTCACAGGTCAATGGTAGAAGTACATTTGGAGAGACAGAGAAAGTTAATTGGAAAAAACTGTGGTTTTAAGGATATTATTCCTACCTAATATAATGTAGACGGTAGACTTTCTGTTATGAATGCAGAGGGTCTCCTTTCGACCCATTAAAAGGGAAATTAATATGATGTTGAAAGTGGGAATAGCATATTATGTTTCCCTTTCTGGCTCCTTTGTGGATCGTTTGTGGAGGAGCTGCTTGATACGGCCACCGTACTCTGGGTACCGAATCCTTTATTAACCTGTGCTCTCATTAGACCCCCAAAACGCCATTCTAGTCGAGGCCTGGGGCAGTAGCCATCACTGGTGCTTAACTAACAGAAACAGGCGGAGACATTTGGCCATACAGGTCTTTCTCTTTCCTCCATTCTGAGAGAGTCCCTGCTCTACTGAGCTGAGAAGGGCTGATTACCTTTAAACAAAACGAGAGCTTAGCCCTCCTGTCTCCTGTCCCCTTCCCCCTCCTCCTCCTCCTCCCCCTCCTCCTCATCCTCCTCCTCCTCCCACCCCAACGTCCTCAACAGAGGACAAGAGAACAACTAGTGGAACAATCACCTGTGTCAGCCACTCTTCCTCAGACTAGGGCAGTCTTTTCACCGTGATTGCTTCTACTCTGTGGACCTGATCTGAAGACACAGGAGCTGAGTGAGTAGGGGGCTCGGTGGCTTTCTGCTGTGGCTGCTGCTGAACTGAAAGTGGGTCAGACTGACAACAGTCCCTGGTTCCCTGGCTTTGTCTCTCAGCCTCAGAGCTGGGTACTGTCAGTGAGCGCAGGGGCCCAATGCTCCAAGTTGCTGTCACACACACAGTGACAACTGCCATCCATTCATTATGGATCCATTATGGAGTCACAGTGCTTATTATTACTGGACCACTGTAATCACAGAGTCTCACAGAACAGAACAGACTAGCATGGTTTCACAACTACCGGGAATGGCGCTAGCTATATTGGATGCAATATATAAAATAAGTAATGTGATTAGTATTCAGTTAGTGCATTAGTGCTAAATGGTAATAAGGCTCTTTATCAGAATACATTTGACTGATATTATGATAATGACCATAGCTATTATGGCCATAACAACTGAGTGTGTGAGTGAATATTGTGATTATTTATCCTCATGATTAGCATCATTACTGTCTGTTACCATCACTACAATCGCTAAAGCATTTTCATTTTAGGACAAACAGAGTGCTTGAGGGTCTTTCAGGGGAAAGTTGTGATGTATGTGGAGAATCTCTAATGTTCCGAACGTGTGGATAATATGGCGGTTTAGCAAACGCTTTCATCCAAAGTAATCCACAGAGAACTGTCAACATTGACAGTGAGACATACTGTACATTCAGCTCATGTGGGAATTGAACCCACAACCCTGGTGTTGCTAGCACCATGCTCTAACCCATTGAGCCATTGAAAACACCTGGCCATGTGGATGAGACAGTGATGTGTGTGAGTGGCTAATCTCAGGCTGTCCATCAGCTCCGTTAATGACAGGGAGTTAGCAGGGCCCCAGTGAGGAACAGCAGAGCTTCCTCTCCACGCTGCCTTCCACCCTCCTCTATGATCTGTCACACAACATCTGGATGTTGATCTGCTCCTCAAGTCGCTCTGCTTTTTAAAACCCTGACATTGAGAAAAATACAGCAGATGGATTCCAGAGGGGACTGTGTTCCCGTCAAGGCCGAAATAGCTTATTTTACAAAAAAAACGGTAAACCCCAAAATCCTCTGGTGAGGTGTAGCTGATAAGCTCCGGCTAACATGTTGCCAATAATAATAAACAGTGGTGATACAAAAATGAACAGTAGGAGTATGCTCTGCATTACCTGGGTAGGCAACATTTTCTCAGTGTTTTTTTTAATGGATTGATGAGTCGATGGACCAACCACAGAGGAAGATTGGGGCGACCATACTTACGAAGGAGAGACGTTTCAGATAACAACGACAGTGAGAGTGGATATCAGAGGCGGACCCTTACCGTATTCTCCGTGAAATTGTAATCCAGGCTGAACTGTAATTTGCCCAGTTTCTCTTCCTCCTTGGGCTCGGGCTCTTTCTCTGTATCGGTCAGGCCTGTCTCAGCGTCATCCTCATCCTTCAAGGCCTGAAGGAGACACCCACCAACAGTCAGTGCCCTCCGTGTGCCGCCTGTGCCAGCCCACTTAGACGGCTGTCGCCCTGCCCCGCCCCGGGCCTGCCAGCGGGTGTGCCAGCGGGCCCGTCTCCTGAAAAAAGCTGCCTCTCTTTTGGGGGATTATAATGGGGGGAGCAAGCACTAAAACACCACAGCAGTTAACACCAGGACATGCTCGGTGATGCGCTAGCCTCGGGCCGGGACCCCTGATGCGGTTCAATCAATCTGTGGGTGTTTTGGTCTGAGGGGACGAGGGGGGAGAGAGATTAAATGATAGAGCCAAAAGATGAGAGTAATGGGCAGGCAGAGGAGGAAGAGAGAGAGAGAGAGAGAGAGAGAGAGAGAGAGAGAGAGAGAGAGAGAGAGAGAGAGAGAGAGAGAGAGAGAGAGAGAGAGAGAGAGAGAGAGAGAGAGAGAGAGAGAGAGAGAGAGAGAGAGAGAGAGAGAGAGAGAGAGAGCTTCTGCAAACCACAAACGACAATTCCTTTGATGTTATTTCAAGCAGATCAGTCTTTGGTGCAAAACAAATCAACAGCGAAATGTCAAGAGATGGCGAGAGTGAACAAGAAGAAGAAGAAGAAGAAGAAGAAGAAGAAGAAGAAGAAGAAGAAGAAGAAGAAGAAGAAGAAGAAGAAGAAGAAGAAGAAGAAGAAGAAGAAGAAGAAGAAGAAGAAGAAGAAGAAGAAGAAGAAGAAGAAGAAGAAGAAGAAGAAGAAGAAGAAGAAGAAGAAGAGTGAGTTTTCCTTCGCTAGCCTGGTTCTGAGGGGATGCTGGTGGTGGTGGGGGAGAGGCGGATTCGAGGCAGGGGGCAGTCAGTTTGTTATTGGTAAGCATGCGATTAAAGAGGCAAAAACTAGCTCTCAAGTACATTCAGTGTCAAAGTTGCCTTCCAAAGGTCAGACATTGTCAGACCGTCATTGTTGCATGCAGGGCATTCTCTTTAAACAGAACAGTACTCTGGTTGTGACCCCCACATTCTCAGTCTACTTATCAGTCACCCATCAGGAGACACAATCGCATTGTCAGAACCCTCAGCTGCATGTGTTACCCCCACGCCGATGGAAGCTATAAGCATCATGCCAGCAGTAGGTAGGTAGGTGTTGGTAAGAGGTGTTGTCATGGTGATGGGGGCCTGCCCTATTAGTGGTCAGGTTGCTGGTGTGAAAGCATCAAGGTTGAACAACATTGATTTGTTTGGAATTTGTACGGCCCATCTGAGTCTCCTCCTGATGCAAGCAAACATATTGTAAATTTTTCCCTAGGCAAAACTATAAAAAATAAAAATTGGTTGTTTGTTATTGCTTGCACACAGAGAGGAGAGGAGTATAGCAGAATAGACACTCATGTTCGACACCCACAATGTGTATTGGATATTTTACTAGGTTAAGTCAAAGTCAAGTCAATCTGCCTTTTGGCTTCAGGTTAATGTATGCGAAACATAAAGCTACTGTATATCTAAACCTTACTACAGGTTTCAAAAGCAGTAACCTAGCAACTTAGCACATCTTGTTTTGAAATGCAAAGAAAAGATTGAAAAGGCGCCAGATGGAATCAATGTGGTTCAACCTTGTTAAAGCGCGTCCAGTGCATCTTTCATACATATATATGTGCATGTGCAGGACTACGCACATATATAGAGCAGATATACATGTACTGTATGCATAGTTACATATATTTGGTTCTACAGGAGTAAGTTGTTGTCAAGAGGCTATCAAAACATCAGAGCAGCAGGCTTAAGGAGGATCCAACAACAATTGGGAACCTACCGCCAGTGACAATCCCGCACAGTCATCAGACACAACACAGATAAGGAGGACATAGAAGGAAGAAACACACATTAAAACAACCACACACAGGAGTTAACACAAGAGTCTGGGCACACCAGGAGAAATGACCGCTCGGGAGCCCATGGCCCCGCCTCTAGAATATCTAACCAATAGGTGTGTTGCATAAGTAACCAATAGGAGTGTTGTAGTGGCAGTGTGTAGCCTAATCGCTTGATGTGTAGTTGTAGCAGTTCCTAAATCAGTACAGGAAAAGTGGTCTATCCAAATAGAATTCATTCTAGATTACAGTCATTGTAATTCTATGGGTGTATCATACTACAGCTTAAGATATATCTGGGCTATTATAAAGCTTACCAACTGTCACTAGGAACAAGGACACAAGGCAGAGGCCTCTACAAATCAAAGAATTTTAAGCATTTCAACAATAAGCTCTTTGGTATGAATCAGATGAAACCTGTGGAGCTCACTCCTTATCAGACTGTGTAACACCTCTGCATCTCTGGCCTACAGTATGTAGCTATTGAATTCCCTACTCCTACATCATCTCACAGGGCTTTGTCCTCCACCCCAATTCAATGTCCCTGATTGATGATGTGAGCGGTGTTGGCGTGGACAGACCGCAAATTAAACAGACTGTCAGGGGGTGGGGGCGGGATTGAGAACCTTCGTTAATGCAATTAGTATTCTAACAGGGGTTAAACAGTTGTGTTCCCTATTCTCTCTGGGAGGGCGGAATGAATTCACTCCCCTTGCTGGTAATTAGCTAATGTCATTTCTCTGGGTTGATACCACTGGCAATACAGCATACCATACTCAGGACTCATTGTTCTTAACACATTCAAATACTGAGAGGAACAGAAAGAGCGATTGAATACTCTCTCTGAGGCGATTATAAACGGCAGGCTTCCTTAACAGTCCTGCAATCAGAGTGAATGGTGAGGAGTCATCGCAGACGCAACAATGTCAACACAAGTCGTGTGTCATGTGTGTCCACTGGTCTTCTTGGGGGAGAGTTTGGCCTAAACCAGGGGCGGGGCAAACTATGGCACGCGGGCCCATTCAATTATTTTGGGCCACATTTGAACCTTTAAAACTAGATAGAAAGTATGTACAAAAAAATCTGTGCAGCCCTCTGTTGAATTTGGAAATCCCGATGTGGCCCTCGAACCAAAAAGTTTGCTCACCCCTGGCCTAAACTATGTGTATGTCCGATAAATTGTATAGTGAAATCGCTTTGTTATGTGAAGATTAATACTCTGAAATATACTGTATATACATTTATGTATAGGCTGCAATCATCAATGTATGCCAGGTAAGTGTAATAAAAGTCAGTGATGTAATTTCTGGCTACAGTCAGTCACAGATAATATGTAATCGCAATGTATAAAAATGTATATAACTCTATTTCTTTCTAACCTTGAAGTAAAAAGTCAGTTATATACAGTATATATAACACAGTAGGAAACACAGAACAACTTGGCATTATCAAATACTACCGTTGACTAACAAACTGTTAACTCCAGTCAATAACATTCAATGGCAGTAGCACAAAGCCTTTACCTCGGTTTTCGCCCCGTCGTTCACGTCCATCATGTTGATGGCGTTCTTGCCCTTGTCTTTGCCCTTCTTTTTGTTCTTCTTCTTGAATATCCACTTCTTGCAGATGCAGAAGCAGCAGGAAAGGACCAGGACCACGGCCACGAAGGCGATGGAGACGATGGCCCAGTTTGGCACTGGAGAGGGACACAGGTTAGACGACTATATGTCAAAGATGGGGCCATGCCTGGATGAAGAAAACCACACCATTGCTCTCACTCTTTTTTTTCTCAAACAACCAAAAGTGTCTCGTCGAGAATATGGCACTGTTATCTGTTTCAAACAAGGCACGAGCTGACAAGAAATGCCTGGTCACCATCTCCCTGCATCTAACGAATAACTCTGATGAAGGTACGTTGAGACTAATTGTTGAATATAGCGGCTGCAGTAGCAGCTGGAGTGAATGAGGACATACAAAAAGACATAAGGATGTGTTGGGCCAGTAACCAAATGGTCGCTGGTTTGAATCCCGAGCCGACTAGGTGAAAAATCTGCTGGTGTGCCCTTGAGTAAGGCACTTAACCTTAATTGCTCCTGTAAGTCACTCTGGATAAGAGTCTGCTAAATGACTCAAATGTAAAGGTAATGTGCAGACGGAAGACTTTGATCAACGGTGGTGGGTGGCAGCAGCCCCAATCTGCAGTCTAGACATGGACTCCTAACGATTGCCCTCGAACAGAGACGTTCTAAGCGTCCCGACGCTTCACTGAGCATCCTCGGCCAATTTAGTGGAAATAACAGAGGTTGGCATTTTCCACTTGCCATTTAAACAAAACATTTCTCTGACAACTGATACTTTCACACCAATCACGGGCACACAGGTCAGGGTGTAGAGGTAATTTGCAGGGCCTGTTGGAGAGCGAGGTACCAACTGTAGCGTGACCGTGTCGAGTCAGTGATTGCATGACCACTCATCATGTTCATGGGTTTTGACAATTCTCTCTCAAAGAGAGTTCCTATTCACACTTTTGTATCCGATTCATCTCATACTAACCAGTTTCTGAGAACTTTCTTTGAGAGCTTTTGTCAAGTTGACAGTAAATTTCATAGCATTGCTAGGATGTGACCTACTCTGCAAAGAACACTAAAACAGCCATGGACTGTTAATTTAATTGAGAATGTAATGACATGTAATTTTATATAAGAATGAATGGACTAAACAGTCCAGCTGAAAGCTCCAGTCACTGCTGTCACAGGCAGACAGGGAGCCACTCAGCTCCACAGCACAGTGATCACTCTAACAGCCTGCTGACAAACAGGGACGCCTATCTAAAAAACAGGAGTCAGGCAGTTTTCCCCGACACAACACACACACACACACACAGCCATCAGCTATGCACGGCATGTTAAAAGTATCAGAGGAATGGTAAAGTGGCCAGACGTGCTGTAAATAATGAGGACAGAAACACAGTGTCAGACTCCTCCATTCTGGAGGGATAATTACAGCTGCCGCTCACAAAACATCAAACACCTTGCAATCCACACCTCCTTTCAACAGAGAGGGCCACCAGCATGCCCATCAGCAAACAAACCATGTTTTTGTTTTTGTCAACATTTACCGTGCACAATATGGTAGATTCAGGCTGGTTTGATTTACTTTACCACTGAAGGATCTGATAATTGAACAGTTTTCCCACCTGTATAAATTCAAGCAAGCTATACTGAACAAAAATATAAACGCAACATGTAAAGTGTGAAATAAAAGATCCCCGAAATTTCCCATACGCACAAAAAACATATTTCTCTCAAATGTTGTGCACAAATTTGTTTACATCCCTGTTAGTGAGCATTTCTCCTTTGCCAAGATAATCCATCCACCTGACAGGTGTGGCATATCAAGAAGCTGATTAAACAGCATGGTCATTACACAGGTGCACCTTGTGCTGGGGACAATAAAGGCCACTCTAAAATGTGCAGTATTGTCAAACAAGTTTTGAGGGAGCGTGCAATTGGCATGCTCCCTCAAATTGGCATGCTCCCGGTGGGCCCACCCATGGTGTCCAGTCATGTGAAATCCATAGATTAGGGCCTACTTTATTCATTAAAATTGACTGATTTCCTTTTATGAACTGTAACTCAGTAAAATCGTTGAAATTGTTGCATGTTGCATTTATATTTTTGTTCTGTATAATTACAGAATAATTACGACCATAGTAAAGATTACATATGAAATTTCCTCTCTATACACCACCCAGAAACCTGTTATTGTACTACTAAATCTAACCGTATGGAGCACTGGGAGGCAATTGGCTTCATTGTAAATCCAACGTTTGTCAACTTTCAGTGCTACTTTGAAGACTCTATATCTGCGGGCCACTAGAAAGAACCATCACAGGAAAAGTATATTACGGTCTTCTCTCCCTGGGGCTTTGGCTCGCCAGCGTTTCACTGCATTTCCTTCACCGCAACGCCGTCCGAGAGGGGGGAGGGGGAGAGAAGAAAATCAATGCGCTGTTGACAAAATCGATAAGCACTCTCCTTTAAGGAAAATCATTGAGTGATGTCCTAAAATAACTTTGGGATCTACAGCCTTGGCCTTGCTACAGTGGTGTGCTAATGGAAGTGATAATCTCCCCCCCGATGCACCCCATTTTGAATTTGCCCTCTTGAGCTGTGGTCTCCTAAAAACTGGTTTGCTGCTGCTCACAAATTTGTTGAACGGTAAACAAGAAACATTTTGAAAAATACTAAATATTGTTTTGAAACTTGTTTGTTATTACTGTTTTAGTGGTAAAGCCATGTCACTTTGCATTAGTATTGTAATTATCGATTCCAATATATAATATAACACCTCACTGTCCATCTTCAATTCCATTTCCTCTTGCATCCTCGGTTGACCCTAAAGTCACAGGTTTAGGGCTGAGTTGAAACCTCTCATCTGCTCCATACCTTTGCCAAAGTAGGTGCAGTGGTCTGAGACCTTTGGGATACCACCACGCGCTTTTCCACACACAGCCGAGCAGACTATATTTTAATGGAAGTGTCAGAGATATGGCAGGATCCTAAGCTGGGATGATAAGTCATCGTCCCACTGAAGGAACCACAAATCTGTGACACTTTTTCAAATGGGAGCTCCAATAAAATAATTTGACACAGCAGGAGTGGTCCTCTGTAGCTCAGCTGGTAGAGTACGGCGCTTGTAACGCCAAGGTTGTGGGTTCGATCCCCGGGACCACCCATACACAAAAATGTATGCACGCATGACTGTAAGTCGCTTTGGATAAAAGCGTCTGCTAAATGGCATATTATTATTATTTTAAATAAATGAACTGATATAACAGTAGAATTTGGCATTATTTTGACGAGGCAGACTGCACTGCAATTGGATTCCATTGTGCATCATGAAATATAATATTTTTAAATGGTACTGCCATCCTCTGTGGTTATTTACAATGTGTTGACATCAGCGGTACGTGACTGTTATAATGCACAGCCCACTGCTGTGAAATCCAATGCAATAACCCAGGCTTTATTTATCTACTTCATTGGGCATGTGTCTAATTCTGAAAGACACCTTTGTGTTGCTTAATTAAAATAACCTTAGTCCCCGAAAGCAATAAAAGCATTCCCTAATTAACTACACGGTGTGTCTATTCTCTCTTGAGAACGCGACGCCAGCGGGTGCAACACACTTAAACTTTAAGCAGTAGTTATCTCTCGTTCCAGCACACACAGCGGCGAACGGAAAATGGTGGAGGCGCTGGATGATGGAACGCGTGTTGTGTTCAACGCTCCCGAGGAGAGGCGCAAATCACATTTCTGCCGCTGTAGTCAAAAACCATCCAGCGAGTGGCAGCCAATGTTCCTCGACGCCACACAATGAGACACCTCCTTGGCTTTCAGCTGTGAATAAGTCCGCCGGATAAGTCTGCCATCTTTTCTCCTCTGGATGCCTTCAAGGACACAGCAGGGCCTTTTGGCTCACTTGCTCCGAACCAGGAGGCTACAGCTGCATTTGTCTGGCGCTCCGAGTCTCCCGCTTTCTTATCAAACTCATGTTTTTTTTCATCCAGACAGAATTGATCTGATAACCGTCTGGAATGGGGACCATTGAAATATGACAGCGGAGTTATCAGACAGGGCTTTTTAACAAAACCTTGCAGACTGCCAAAGGCTATGGAACTCGTGTCTATGGAAATCTTGACACATGGAACAATGCAAACAGTATGAGGGTCTTTTGGTCCTAGAACATATTTTCAGACATACACTCTGTGGATGGATAAGAAAAGGAGACCTCTTGGTTCTATTTAACTACAGTTTATTTTAAGGAAATAGGCCATGCCTTTAATTTAATAGCAGAAAACAAATCATTCAGTCGACATTCATTCCGGTTATAGACTATGGGGATATTGTCTATATGAATGCAGCTGCCACTGTATTTAAGCCATTGGACTCAGTTTATCATAGCTCACTAGGCTTTATTACAGACGATAGGTTCAGTACACATCACTGCATTCTGTATCAGAAAGTAGGCTGGCCCTCTTTGAAATCTCTTAAATCAATGCATTGCACTCTTTTTGTTTATAAAGCTCTCCTGCATAAACTTCCGCTGTACCTTACTTCATTGTTACTTAATTGTTAACTTATAGATGTACGAGATACTAGACCTGGTCACAGGGATGGCTACCTCTGGAGATCCCTTCGATCTCCACTGAGTTACAGGTAGGTACATCTGTTTTAGATCTCTAAAATTGGATGAATTGGTGCCTCTGGGACAATTCAAAAGGCTGATTGAGGACCTTTTTTATTGAATAATGTTTGTTTTTTATGATTGTGTTTTGCTTTTAGTGTTGATGTGAATATTAATTTAATATTGATGTAATTATTGATGTGTATAGTGTATATTGATGAGTATTGTTAAAATCAAATCAAATTGTATTTGTCACATGCGCCGACTAGAGCAGGTGTAGACTTTACCGTGAAACGCTTACTTATGAGCCCTTTCCCAACAATGCAGTTAAAAAGTAACATTGATGTATATAGTGTATATTATTGATGTGTATAGTGTACATTTATGTGTTTTTGATGTGTATTGAAGTGATGCTCAAGTGAGAGATGACCACTGTCAGTGTGACAATAGATAGTGCAGGATCAGTCAAATCTGTGAGACACAGAATAGGAATCATGAGAGCTAAAGGGCTATATTTCATTATCTAGTTTTGGGGCAGATTTCCATACTAGCTCAATGTTTCCGGCCACGGGGCAGAGGGAGAGGGAGTTGGAGCGGTTAGATTTCCCACGACGGGTGAGGTTGATGGGACGGGCGCATAGTAATCAGTCACTTGTGGTCTGCCGCGGGGCACGGGGGGAGCTTGCTGCTTGTTATCACTTTACCCATGGTCCTCTGAGGAGATCTGTGCATCCTTACATCTTTATACAGAGGATCCAATAGACTGGCAACAGTAGCGGGTGGGGGGTGGGTGGTGTGTGATGATATATCAGGGTAATAGGCAGCATGCTGGCAACACAAACTAATATATTGTGACAGCACCCTGTTGGTCAATTAACCTTGACATTACATCTTGTTTTGCCAACAAGAGCAGCACCCCCGGTCCTTGTCCTTTCCCGCTGTGGGAACAACAACAGTGACAGTGCAACAACAGCTGCAAATGGGGTAGGAGGAATAGTGAACAGAAAAAAATTACTAGCTACACAAACTGGTATTTGTGTTAAGATTTATGTCAAACTAATGAGGAAGAAAGAGATTTAGTTTCGGACCAGGCCTCTGATTCCCTTCTTTGAAAGGCTACTCTGGGGGTGGGTGAGGTGGGGGGGAAGCACTTTATAATATAATATAATAATAATATAATATGCCATTTAGCAGACGCTTTTATCCAAAGCGACTTACAGTCATGCGTGCATACATTTTTTTTTTGTGTATGGGTGGTCCCGGGGATCGAACCCACTACCTTGGCGTTACAAGCGCCGTGCTCTACCAGCTGAGCTACAGAGGACCACAACTTTATTTGTGACTGACCGGCTCGATTCGGTCTTATGTAGCAACATTTGAAATTGTGGTTTTTACATTGGATAAAAGTAGAGACTCAGGGCTAGAAAACTGTATATCATACACTACGGTTGAGGAACAATGGGAAAGTAATTCTGCTTTGAAAGTTGATAAACTTGTAACCTCACTTTTGAGAAAATGGCCCTTGGAGGTTTTGGTTAAACTACTGGAGAGCTCTTCTTTGTCTACACCCATTCAGCATCGTTCACACCCTCTTAAGCCTTAGGTTTATACTACGTCTATCAACAGTTGTCGCAGTAACATCATGAACATTCTATTGTCGTCCGACATCAAACTTGTCGTTGTCGGTATAAACACAAAAACTACAGGCTGCATGACATCAGCAGCCTGGTAGTCAAAAGGGGTCAAGCATCATGCTGTTGATGAGGGGTGATCTCCCCCTGCCCTCCGATGGAGCACCCTCCTGACACGGGCCCAGGTGGATGGGGGGCAAGAAGTTTGGTTCGAGGAGGGCTGTTCTTCCCATCTGTAAGCTGCTAGGTCAAAGTTCTGGTCCCTCAGTCGCCTCCTGCTGCCTCATGGCAGACCTACTGGCTCAGTCCAAGGGCCGGGAGAGGACCAGGACTAGAGCCAGACAGAGAGGGACTGAGAAAATAGTTTGTCTTTGCTGATCTACCACCAGTCTAATCCTCAAGGGTGCTGTCATTTCTGAGCAGAATCTAAATTAAATAAACTACTCAGTAATTATTGTAAAATGTTTTTTGAAATGTTAGAATTTTCAGTCACCTGTACATCAAATTTTCTTTTAAAATCCAAAACAGTCAATTTCGCAATGAGTATGTATTGCTTTTAGTTTAATACCCACAGAAACAGGTGTGAAAAACACTAATATCGACTGCCTTTGAAAATAAATGTTTTGGGAAATGTATTTTTGGATACGGTTGTCTGTGTTATTGGCGGCGAGTGTGGAGACAGCAGTTATGGATCAAAGCGTTTCTAACACTGAGAGGTTAATTATTGTCACTGAAAACAAAAACCCTTGGGTGTTTAGAGGGAGTGCTGGAAAATTCATTACAGTGCCTCCTTCTTGGCCACAAGGCCCTGAGCATGGTGTGGTTCGGCCTAACACAAATAGACACAGCTGCAGCGGACACACCCCTCTGAGCATGGTCGTGAGCTTTATGTAGCGCTTGCTACGGCATGACATGGCGTTCTCCATACAAATGATTTCATACAAGCCAATACTGTCAGTGGTCTGACCACAAACGTTTAGTGGTAAACTTGAAAGAGAGAAAAGTGGGACAGTCTGCATTAATCTCTAAAAACCATCCTGGTGGTTGCAATGCATGCTGGGATTGCGGATGTAACTACATCAGGTAATGGAGGAAGTAATGCTTTTAATAACATCCTCTTTGTAGTAGGTCCTCCTTGGTGGGAAATAGTTTTGTGACAGCGAATGAGAAATTATTTGATTTGATTTATTAGGATCCCCATTAGCCAACGTCAATGGCGACAGATAGTCTTAATGGGATTTACACATAACGAAAAAGACATTACAGAAAAAAATATTTTTAATTTACACACATTTAAAAACATTATCATATGTGTGCCTCCCGAGTGGCTCAGCGGTCTAAGGCACTGCATTGCAGTGCTAGAGGCATTACTACAGACCTGGGTTCATTCCCGGGCTGTGCCACAACTGGCCGTGGCTGGGAGTCCCATAGGACGGCGTACATTTGTCCGGGTTAGGGGAGGGTTTGGCCGGTGGGGCTTGACTTGGCTGCAGGCTGTCGCCAGTTGAACTGTGTTTCCTCTGACACATTGGTGCGGCTGGCTTCTGGGTTAAGCTGGCGGGTGTTAAGGAGCGCAGTTAGGCGGGTCATGTTTCGGAGGACACATGACTCCACCTTCATCTCTCCCGAGCCCGTTGGGGAGTTGCAGCGATGAGACAAGATTGAAAAAGAGGAGTAAAATACAAAAAGGAATGAACATGTTCAGTTCCACATACATGTCAGTACATACACATAACAAGTAGGTCACATGGGGGAGAGGTGTTGCTGGTTTAAAATACTTTTGAGAGGGGAAAATGTATCAAGAAGACACAGAATATTTTTGTAGGGATGAAATTCAACTCCATTTGAAAAACAGCCATTTCTAGCAGCGTCAGCCAACAGATGGGGCTGAAGAGGAGCTTCTGGCTTGGAGATGAATCCATGGAACTTTGTTAATGTCACAAGGCATTCCTCTGAGCTATACCAGAGATACAGCACAAGATGCTCAACTCTGACAACACCATGCATTCAGCTTTACCTCCAGGAGCCAAGGCTTGTAGATAACCATCTATTTCTTTGTAGAAATAGCCACAAGGAAGAATTTGCTATGGCAATGGATTGATTCTGTCTTCTTCATGCTGCCTTCTCCCCTTGAATATTCCTTATTAATGCCCTGTCCCCATCCTGGGAGTAGCTGGATCAATATTCCTTATTAATGCCCTGTCCCCATCCTGGGAGTAGCTGGATCGATATTCCCTGGCACAAACACGTCGGTGGGCTGGCAGCGCTCGGTGCGGAGTCGCTCGTTTTCTAGTTCTGACTGAGTGCTGGAGCAAAAACTGTAATTTAAACTCTACTATAATAGAGTGGCTTTTTTCGTGGGCTGCTTGCGGAGAGCATTTCTGTCTGAGGCGTACCCAACAACCCCTTATTTAGTCGTTGTCCACATCACACAATGTGATAATTAGGGAGAGAGGTTGTACATGGGTTGTTACAAAGCCTAATGGGCTGGTTGCCACTGTGTCATTGCTAAATACAGACAGTGAAATGAGGGAAAGGCAGGGTGTTTTGGAAAGGTAACGCAACTCCATTGTGAGAGGGCTAATGCACCAGGTTAGCTGTTGCTGGCTAGGATTGGGGGGTGTGGTTTAGTAGCTACATGTGGCAGGTGGCGTATCTTCAAGCCCTCTCACGGTGAAGCAGTTCTAATATGAGGGATCATTACTCTGAGGCACAGGGGACATCAGAGTCACCTCCCCACAGTGTCTTCATTATGGCTTCCATATGCTCCTCAGTGGTGCTAATTTCATTGGAGCACCCAACGGCTCCAACACACTTCTATGAGGAGACCAGGAAGTGTTTGTCGCTTGTCAATCAATGAAAGTCCATCTCTGGACTGATGGGGTAAAGTCCAGGGCTGCACATACTGACCACGGACTACTGTCTACAGCTTCTATGGCTTTATTTCCCAAAGAAAATCTGTTGTTGGTTTTAAATTAGCCTCTCCAGACGCAGGAGAAATCTCTAACCACTATCAGGGTCCCTGCGCTATAAATCTAGGACAGTATAATATGACAAGTGGCATCATTCACGTTGGAACTAAAGCAATAGAACCTCTCTTTTACATGGGAGCCATTTCCTGACACGAGAATTACTTCCACATGAGCCGGTGGATATGTCTATATTTAGGACTTGGGAGGCTGAACGCAACAACATCAACTGGATAAGTAGGTTGGGGTTTGGGATAAACAAAGGATGCTGCTGTCCCAAACTAACTGCTACTGTTCCACAGACTTTACAGGCAAAGACAAGTGTCAACTCCAGAATCACTGGGCGGAACATTTGTATAGGAGTGATGGGTTGACAGTTGGTCAGGATTCCAATATGCTGTAGTTGTGTCTCCTGTCAGGGGAGGGTGTTGATGGTGGGAGGAAACACAGGGTGCCCAGGCAAACAACAGCAATACAGACAACCTTGGAGATTGAAAAAGTGAATTTGCTTTCTTATTTACAACCTGGATGGAAGAGAACACTTTTGCTTTGACAAAACCAACAATCTTGGAAAATAGTCATACTGTCACACCTGCTCCCGCTCCTCCTCCCTGGCGCTCGAGGGCGCCAGGCTGCTCATCATTACGCACACCCGCATTAGCGCTTCATTGGACTCACCTGGACTTCATCACTGCTTGGTTACCTCCCCTATATCTGTCAGTTCCTCAGTTTGATCCCCGTGTCGGCATTAATGTTGTTTCGTTTCCTTTGTCCAGACGCTGTCAGTGTTTTGTTCCTGTCTGTTTGTTCATTAAATGTTCACTCCCTGTCCTTGCTTCTCGTCTCCTATCGTCTGTCCTTACACATACTTTCCAAACAAAACTTTAAAATCAACGCTGTTTGTTTTCTTGTCACCTCAAATGCCAAATGGGTTTCTAAAAGTAGGTGCTTTTAGAAACCACAATCAGTGATAATGGCCACTTGTACTTTGTTTGCAATTTGTCGCTAAACGACATATCCAAGGATGCATTTGTCTACAGGAGGTAGCTACTCAACCAATCACCACTCTGTCACTGGGCAGGTTAGGGGGCACCAACCACAAACATGACTCACGTGGGATTTTGTTGAGCTCATTCATGAACTTGTCCTTGAGCTTGGAGAAGTCCTCGCTGGATCCGGTGCCAGAGATGTCAGTAGCGTTGCCACCGACCGTGGAGGCGGTGGTGGACATCGGGGCCGCTGCCAGGGCTTCCCTTCGACTCTCAGCCATGGTGGTGCCAGGCAGCCAGGCAGAAGCTGGAGGAAAGATGGAGAAAGAGTTGAGTTCTAACACACCTCATTTAATATTGCTTGCCCTATACATACAATAAATAGATACAGAAAGAGAGGCAGATCGACAGAAGAGAGAAAGAGAGACAGAGAGAGAAAGAAAGAGAGTCAGGTAAGATTAGCTGGTTGTGACAGATGCCTGCCAGGGACAGTTTTCTCTGGCCCTGCTATAGATGAGTGAGTGGAGCTCCCTCTGTGTGACCAGTTGCTGGCTCAGCCTGCGTAAACACACCTGGATCCCACAATGAAATGATCCTGCTGGGTTCTACCAACAGCCCCAGGCAGATGAAGCTGGCTTTCACACTACACAAAGCCTGTGTCCCAAATGAAAGGAATAGGGTGCCATTTGGGACACACAAGCCTCTAACACCTCCACTTTCTACTTTAAGTGTGGGGTTTTATGCTGTTATCTATTCTAGTCTTGCAAATGGTTTCCCAGGCATATGATCGGATTGAGAACAAATATACTATTGCTAACCTTTATAGCATGCAAGACATAGGGATAACCCACTATTACCCCCACTGTCTACTTCATATAAACAACCAGCGGGAAGCCAGATGTGTTTACTTTAGATTCATGTCTCTGTTACAGGAACTAGGAACAGCCATTTTACAGTGGTTAAGTGGTGTGGGTGTGCGTTTGCTAAGAGGTGCAGGGCAGGTTGTCACCAACCGCTGCTGTCACCATATAATGTTGGATATATGGATATATATATATATATATATATATATATATATATTGCCCCATACTACTACAGTGTATAAAATGTATAATGAGCTTGTGAAACAAAAGGTATTTCCAACGTGCCCTGTTTAATGATACTAGATTCCGAATCCCGTGGATGGAAGAATGTATAGATACTCTATGAGTCACTAGATGGCAAGGTGATCCGATTGCCTTGTAGGTTTACTGAGTGTGTTTATGGGAGAAAACATATCAAATCTAGAGTGCAGTGTATTCACAGGATTAGAGTGTTAGCTGTTGTTCACTCACTTTGCAGGCATTGAGAAGCCTGTTAGCATGAGGCGGTGTTGTTCACTGACTTTTCAGGCATTGACAAGCCTGTTAGCATGAGGCGGTGTTGCTCATTCACTTTGCAGGCATTGACAAGCCTGTTAGCATGAGGCGGTGTTGTTCACTCACTTTGCAGGCATTGACAAGCCTGTTAGCATGAGGCGGTGTTGCTCACTCACTTTGCAGGCATTGACAAGCCTGTTAGCATGAGGCGGTGTTGTTCACTGACTTTTCAGGCATTGACAAGCCTGTTAGCATGAGGTGGTGTTGCTCACTCACTTTGGGTTTGCCAGCTGTTGCATGGGAACACGCTGTGAACGCACGAGAGGTCGGTGTTCTCCAGCTGTGTTGTTAACACGTATTTAATACCCTGGCAGATCTGACAAAGACATGCTTTAGGGTGTCGAACACAAGCAACGATAATGACAATTATACCATAATATAGTATACCTACAGGCTACTATATAAAGGGTATGTAATTGCTTTGAGGTGCTCTAATGCAGGTTCTAGCTTGCCTTGAAACCCCTCCCTGAAATCTTTGCTAATTGCTATGAATGAACACAGCAATCAGTGCTTCTGTAAGCCCTTTGAATCTCCCCTCTAATTCAAGGTTCCGCCTACACCTTCATGTTCTCTCTGTCTTCCCTTGTCTCCCTTTGAAAGGCAGCAGCGAGGTTAGTGTGGGGGCTGAGCCATTGAAAGGCACGACGGGCCACGACAGAGACACTTCAGCGCAGGCAGGGAGAGGACTTTTCAGAGCATAATGCCACTCTCAGGAGAGAGTAGGCTATGTGGGAGGAGGCATCTTCTCTTCTATTGCAGATAGGATTGATCCTGTGGGAAGGGAATGTAATGTATTGTAGGCCTCAGGCGTGATGTTTTAATGTTCGTTCCACGTCAGACTCCAATCCGAAGGGCGCTAATGCACACCTGCTAAAGTTTCCCGCTCTCCTAACAGGCATGAGTGAGTCAGAGAGAAAGGCTGAACAAAGGAGCTCCACCAAAGGGCTGTAATTACTCGAAACCCTGAGCAGAAAACAGCCCCATTTAGAAGCACATTTGCATTGTGGGAACAAGAGAGACAATCTATACACTTAGTGGCCAGATCAGCGCGGCGGGGCCGTCATTAAAGAGAACATCCGACACTCTGGAGCATTAGGGAGATCTTTGTGACACACCCTGACGTTTGGTGGCACCCCCCTGTTGGGCCCCTGTGAAGAGTATACACCCACCTACCAGGCGAATGACCCATATAGCCACTTTGTCCTCAGCCCAAAGCACCTAAGGCCTAGATGCTAAGCTGAAGTGACAGAGCTGAAACCAGTCATTTATCTTTTTGCTCTCAGTGTATTTCTTATTCATATGCCCAGTTACTCAAAGAGACGCAGCGGCTGATGCCGAGACGCAGAGACGTGATCAGATCGTTTTGTTCCTCTGTTTTCTCTCAAGGTCAAAGCACCAAGTGATGGATGCTATTGGCTCTGTGCCTATAGACATGCCTCGGAGAATGAGTGACTACAGGCTACATGATTGTCACGCCCTGGCTCTGGGGATGCTTGTATGTTGAGCCAGGGTGTGAGTTTTCTTTGTTTGTTCTAGTTTTGTATTTCTATGTTGGCCAGGGTGGCTCCCAATCGGAGACGGCTGTAGCTCGTTGTCTCTAATTGGGAGCCATACTTAGGTAGCAGTTTGGCATTGTGTTTTGTGGGATCTTGTTCCGTATAGGTTTTGTGTAGTGTAACCAAGGACGTCACGTTATCGTTTGTTGTTTTGTTCGTGTGTTCATTTTAAATAATAAAAGTATGTTCGCCTTCAACGCTGCGCCTTGGTCCTCTGTATCCGACGATCGTGACAGAAGATCCCACCAAAACTGGACCAAGCAGCGTGTCCAGGAGCCATCGCCAGAGGAATCTCTAGCGGATCTCCTTTGCCACCTCGACTGGGTCAAGCCGTGTGAGGAGGAGAGAGGCTGGACTTGGAAGCAGAAGGGCGAAAGTCTGGTGAGAGCTATGGAGGCCTGGCCCACGGGGAGGAGAGACGCCCAGACATTTTTTAGGGGGGGGCTCACGCCGTGGACGACGGGGCAGCAGGAGGCCGCCAGGTTACGGGAGTCACTGGTCACCAGGGGGAAGGAGGATGTAGAGGCACGGCGAGAGGTACTGGGGTGTGTTGCCAGTCCAGTCCGGCCCGTTCCTGATCCCCGCGTAGGGCCAGTGGTGTGTGTTCCCAGTACGGTCCGGCTTGTTCCTGTCCCTCGCACCGTGCCTGTGGTGCGCGTCGCCAGCCCGGTCCGGCCCGCTCCTGCTCCCCGCACCAAGTCAGTGGTGCTCTTCGTCAGCCCGGTCCGGCCCATTCCTGCTCCCCGCACCAAGCCAGTGGTGCGCGTCGTCAGCCCGGTCCGGCCCGCTCCTGCTCCCCGCACCAAGTCAGTGGTGTGCTTCGTCAGCCCGGTCCAGCCCGTTCCTGCTCCCCGCACCAAGCCAGTGGTGCGCTTCGTCAGCCCGGTCCGGCCCGTTCCTGCTCCCCGCACCAAGCCAGTGGTGTGCGTCGTCAGTCCGGCACAGCCCGTGCCTGTTCCACCGGTGCCTGGTCCGGCACCGGTCAGCTGCTCCACGCCGGAGCTAGAGCAATCCGCTCCACCAGTGTTCAGTCCAGCTCCGGCCAGCAGGGCCAGACCGGACCAGGGGTACTTTGGGGGGTTAGAGAGGGAGTGGGGATCATGCCCGGAGCCGGATCCGCCGCCAAGGCGGAGTGCCCACCCGGTCCCTCCCCTGTGGTGTTTGGTTGGCGCGGTCGGAGTCCGCCCCTTTAGGGGGGGGTACTGTCACGCCCTGGCTCTGGGGACGCTTGTATGTTGAGCCAGGGTGTGAGTTTTCTTTGTTTGTTCTAGTTTTGTATTTCTATGTTGGCCAGGGTGGCTCCCAATCGGAGACGGCTGTAGCTCGTTGGCTTCCAATCAGAGACATACTTAGGTAGCCGTTTGGCATTGTGTTATGTGGGATCTTGTTCCGTATAGGTTTTGTGTAGTGTAACCAAGGACGTCACGTTATCGTTTTTTTTCTTTTTTCGTGTGTTCATTCAATAATAAAAGTATGTTCGCCTTCAACGCTGCGCCTTGGTCCTCTGTATCCGACGATCGTGACAATGATGTGGTAACTATATAGTATATAGGGTTGATATCAATGTTATATTAATGAATCACCACTGATGTGTTATAGAAAGACGTTCATAAACAAATTATCATCAAATGCTTAAAGGATTTACTAGCTTGGGTCTGGCTCAAGGAGGCCATTTCAATGTTCTCTATGAGTAGGTGTTCACATATAAAGTGTAAAACACCTTGGATCAAGTATGCTTGGAGAGAGAATGTTCTCAGGCCTACTGTGAGTTGGAGACCACCCACGGAGACAGTGATGCTTCTCATTTCAAGGATCATCCCAGAATATTAAAGGGTTATTCTGTTAGGCCTACTGCTGCTAGGTAGCTCTCTCTCTGCTCTCTCCCTCCCCTCTGTCTGTCCTTGATTGCAGGAGTGAAGTCTGGTGTGCGGGAGTCAGGGTTCCAGCTGCAGCTCATTCACCATAATCACCTCAGCCTTTAAGACCCGGTCAAACTTACCACTCATCGTCAGATCATAGTCAAGACGACCATATATTTGGAACCTGACTCCTGCCTCCGCTTCACTCCTGCCACCACCATCCTGCTCTCCACTACCGGACCTCTCTTTTGGACTCACCACGGACACTAGGACATTACGGTACCACACCTGCCCTGACCTGGATCTGTTACCCTCCCTGTAACCTGGACTTGCTCTTCCCCTATTATTGGAAACCTGGACTATTGAACATTTTAAATAAACCTGTTAAACCTTCTCTGGCTTGGTGTACTTGTCTGCATTTGGGTTCTAAT
The DNA here is from genome assembly GCF_020615455.1 of Coregonus clupeaformis. Taxonomy (NCBI): domain Eukaryota; kingdom Metazoa; phylum Chordata; class Actinopteri; order Salmoniformes; family Salmonidae; genus Coregonus; species Coregonus clupeaformis. The sequence continues at coordinate 5,561,258 of NC_059225.1, read as the reverse complement.
ACTGGTAAATCATAACAGTATGATCTGACCATCATGAACCCAGCAGACAGTAGCTTGATACCACCCCAGAGTGCACTCAAATTTGGACTGCCATAGCCAATCAGGGCATTTTACTTGGCCAACATGATACCCTGTTTAAGACGATTGCTGAGGACAGTCAGGTGCTGCTTAATCAGGTTCAATTACTCACCAATCAAGTGTCTGCCCTTACTACCCCTTCAGCCCAGATCAGAGAGCCTTTTGTTCCTGCTCCAGAGCGCTATGACGGGAACATGGGAACCTGTGGCGATTTTTTGACTCAATGCTCGTTAGTGTTTGAACAACAGCCCCTCACCTACGCCTCAGAAAGAGCCCGTGTGCCTACCTTATCAACTCTACTAGCGGTTCCGCTCGTGCCTGGGGATCCGCGGTCTGGGAGAGTCAGTCGGACATTTGCAACGCTTACGTTGCCTTCACCACTGAGATGAGGAAGGTTTTTGACCACCCCGTACGAGGCAAGGAGGCTGCGAAACGGTTGTTTTCTCTTCGGCAGGGGGCTCGCAGTGTGGCGGAGATGGCAGTGGAGTTTCGGACTTTAGCAGCAGTGAGTGGTTGGAATGACGAGGCATTACAAGGAGTGTTCATCAATGCTTTGTCTGAGACTTTAAAAGATGAATTGGTGTCATATGATGAATCGCCTACGCTGGATAATCTTATTTCACTCACCATCAGGTTGGATAATCGGATTTGGGAGCGCCGCCGGGAGAGGAGTGTTAGTTCCAAGCAACCTGTCTGTCATCAACAAACTCCTCCCCGCATCTTCCCTACGGAGAAAGCCGTGTCTTCCCGAGTCGATACGAGGAGCACTGAACCCGAAGCCATGGAGGTGGGTCGCACGGTTGTCCTCAGAGGAGCGTGCACGTCGCATTCAGGCTCGGGTCTGCCTGTATTGTGGAGAAGCTGGTCATTTCGTTCCTTCCTGCCCAGTTCGTCCGGGGAAAAGGGCCGGCTCATCATTAATGGGAGAAGTTTTGGTGAGCCGAGCAGCGGATTCTTCCTCTTCTCCCCGCATTCTGCTCCAGGCATCCCTCCAGTGGCAGTTCCAGAATCTCTCTGTTAGTGCGCTGATTGACTCTGGTGCAGACGAAAGCTTTTGGATAGAGAGTGGGCTCAACAAATGGATTTGGAGACTGTTCCTATGGACTGTCCGCTGCAGGCTAAGGGTCTGAATGGACAATTGTTGACCCATATTACCCATCAGACTGTTCCTGTTTGTCTTAGAGTGTCGGGAAATCATCAGGAGAACATTCAATTCCATATTATCGACTGCCCACAGACCCCTCTGGTCCTTGGTATCCCCTGGCTCATAAGACACAATCCACACATTGATTGGGTGACAGGTAGAATTGTTTCATGGAGCACATTTTGTCATGTGAATTGTTTGTGTTCTGCTCTGACTCCTGCCAGTACTGTGCCTCGACCTCCACTGGAGTCCATGGATCTTTCTAATGTTCCTGACGTGTATCATGACCTGGCATCCGTTTTCTGCAAACACAGAGCTACTTCTCTTCCTCCTCACCGGCCTTACGACTGTGCCATTGACCTCCAGCCAGGAGCCCCGCTCCCCAGCAGTCGCCTGTACAATCTCTCCCGGCCGGAGACGGAGGCTATGGAGAACTACATTCGGGACTCCTTGGCGGCAGGTATTATGCGTCCTTCCTCGTCACCTGTAGGAGCGGGATTCTTTTTTGTTGCTAAGAAGGATAAGACCCTCAGACCCTGTATTGATTACCGTGGACTTAACAATATCACCATTAAGAACAAGTATTCTCTGCCTTTGATTAATTCTGCTTTTCCCCTCCTTCATGGTGCTACCATCTTTACGAAACTGGATCTACGAAATGCGTATCACCTGGTGCGCATTCGTAAAGGTGATGAATGGAAGACTGCCTTCAACACACCCTTGGGACATTTTGAGTATCTGGTTATGCCTTTTGGGTTGTCTAATGCCCCTGCTGTTTTTCAGGCACTAGTCAATGATGTCCTTCGGGACATGTTGAATCGGTTTGTTTTTGTCTATCTGGATGATATCTTGATTTTCTCAGAGTCCTCCCAGGAACATGAACTGCATGTGCGCCAGGTGCTGCAAAGGTTGTTGGAGAACAAACTGTTTGTGAAGATGGAGAAATTTGAATTTCATGTGTCTGAGACCTCTTTTTTGGGTTACATCATCGCTCAGGGGGAGTTGCGGATGGACCCAGCTAAGATCTCTGCTGTCACGGACTGGCCAGCCCCCTCTACCCGCAAACAACTTCAACGATTTCTGGGGTTTGCGAACTTCTATAGGAGGTTCATCAAGGACTACAGCCGCATTGCGGCGCCACTCACCGCTCTCACCTCCATCTCACGACCGTTCGCTTGGAATGAAGGGGCCGAATCAGCGTTCGAAGAACTGAAACATCGCTTCGCCTCGGCTCCCATTCTGATGCAGCCGGACCCCGACCGCCAGTTTGTCGTGGAGGTGGATGCATCCGACACTGGGGGTAGGTGCGGTGTTGTCACAGCGTTCTCCTGAAGATAACAAACTGCATCCCTGTGCTTTTCTCTCAAGGAAACTTTCTCAGGCAGAGAGGAATTATGATGTTGGCAATCGTGAACTGCTCGCCGTTAAGCTGGCTCTCGAGGAGTGGCGACATTGGTTGGAGGGGGCGGAACAACCCTTCATCGTTTGGACGGATCATAAGAATCTGGCTTACCTCCAGTCAGCGAAGCAGCTCAACCCCCGTCAAGCCAGGTGGGCACAATTTTTTGGGAGATTCAATTTTTCTCTGTCTTACCGTCCTGGGTCACGCAACGTCAAGCCTGACGCCCTGTCTCGTGTTCATTCGGCTGTTGATACTGGTAGTAACCCTGAACCCATTTTGCCTCCTACCTGCAGTATTGCGGTCGTCACATGTGACATCGAGGGGATTGTTAGACAGGCTCAACATCATCAAGCTGACCCTGGGAGGGGTCCTCCTAACCGGATGTTTGTCCCTGAGTCTGCTCGGCTCCCAGGTACTTCAGTGGGCTCACTCGTCTCCCCTTACCTGTCACCCTGGAGTTTCGCGGACCCTTGACTTTGTGCGACGGAAGTTCTGGTGGGCCACGATGGAGGCGGACACTCGAGCCTTCATTGCTGCTTGTACGGTATGTGCACGAAGTAAGAACTCCACCCAGGCCAGCGCTGGTCATCTACGACCTCTACCTATACCCAGCCGGCCCTGGTCGCATATCGCTATGGATTTTGTCACTGGACTTCCCCCTCGTCTGGAAAGACTGTAATTCTTACGGTGATTGATCGTTTTTCTAAGTTCGCTCATTTTTTGGCCCTACCTAAACTGCCCACTGCCAGAGAGACGGCTGATATTTTGGTTGAACATGTGTTCCGCTCTCATGGTCTACCCACGGATATTGTCTCTGACAGGGGTCCCCAGTTTGTCTCCCAGGTGTGGAAAGCTTTCTGTAAAGCTTTGGGCATTACATCCAGCCTGTCCTCTGGATATCACCCCCAGACCAACGGGCAAGCCGAGAGAGCGAACCAGGAGATGGAGACCGCTCTTCGCTGTGTCACAGGGTCTAACCCCTGGGTCATGGAGCTCCATGCTCCCCTGGGTGGAATATGCTCATAACACCTTGACTAACGCTTCCTCTGGTTTGTCTCCTTTTCTGTGTGCTCTGGGTTATCAACCTCCCCTGTTCCCTTCTCAAGAGAGGGAACTGGCGGTACCCTCGGTGCAGTCCCACATGCGCCGCTGCTTCAAGGTCTGGAGGAAGGCCAGGGTAGCTCTGTCCCGAGCTTCGGCGTACATGCAGAGGCAAGCCAACCGTCACCGGTCCCAGGCTCCCGGTTACTCTCCTGGTCAAGAGGTATGGCTGAAGTCACGGGACCTTCCATTGAAGGTGGAGTCTAAGAAGATGGCGCCTCGTTTTATAGGACCGTTCAAGATACTGTCTATTGTTAACCCCTGCGCGGTTAAGCTACAGCTTCCTGCCTCCCTACGGGTTCATTCCACCTTTCATGTTTCCCAGATTAAGCCTGTGTCGGTTAGCCCTCTGTGCCCGCCCTCTCGTCCCCCTCCTCCGCCCAGGATCGTGGGTGGGGGTCCGGTCTACACTGTCCGGCGACTTCTGGATGTTCGCCGCCGGGGTCGTGGTTTCCAGTACCTGGTGGATTGGGAGGGTTATGGTCCTGAGGAACGTTCCTGGGTGCCCAGGAGCTTCATTGTGGATCCTGCTCTGGTCCGAGAGTTTCATAGGTTACATCCCGATAAACCCCGTCGGCCGCCAGGTGGCGTCCGTAGAGGGGGGGTACTGTTAGGCCTACTGCTGCTAGGTAGCTCTCTCTCTGCTCTCTCCCTCCCCTCTGTCTGTCCTTGATTGCAGGAGTGAAGTCTGGTGTGCGGGAGTCAGGGTTCCAGCTGCAGCTCATTCACCATAATCACCTCAGCCTTTAAGACCCGGTCAAACTTACCACTCATCGTCAGATCATAGTCAAGACGACCATATATTTGGAACCTGACTCCTGCCTCCGCTTCACTCCTGCCACCACCATCCTGCTCTCCACTACCGGACCTCTCTTTTGGACTCACCACGGACACTAGGACATTACGGTACCACACCTGCCCTGACCTGGATCTGTTACCCTCCCTGTAACCTGGACTTGCTCTTCCCCTATTATTGGAAACCTGGACTATTGAACATTTTAAATAAACCTGTTAAACCTTCTCTGGCTTGGTGTACTTGTCTGCATTTGGGTTCTAATACTGGTAAATCATAACATATTCTGTCTCAAATTATATGTATACTTGTATAAACAAGTCTCGTATAGAGGCTGAACACCCTTGTGTGGCAGGTGACCCACTTGAACATGGAGTAGCATTCTGTTCTGGCTGGATGGCAGCTCATTTGCCTCTATAACCTTTTCCCCTTTCCATGGGTTGTCATCGCCATAGCGATCATATCTCCATTTCAACACTAAGTCAATATCTGCCCTTTCAATAGCCGTTATTATAAACCAACTACAAGCCAAAGCTAAATAATACATCACAGAGGGCATGTTTACTGATGCATGTCGATAAAATTCAGAAATGCCCTTTGACCACAAAGTGTCAATTATGTTATTATGAGAGCACCTCCTCTCACAGTCATGCACCAGTTCCACTGCTGAGGCCACACGTCAAATTGACCTAATCTGTCAGTTACAAGGGAGATACAAGGACAGCTAAAATCTCAGGACGCCAAAGCCTGGAAATCTCTCAAATCAACACGCCAAACAAAGATGGAGGATAATGGAGTCGGGATAGTGGACAGATTAAAACACGACCAGCTACTTTTAGCTTTCAGTCATGTTCCTCTAAGCACACCTGAGGAAGCTCAGAGAGTCTGAGTTTCTACTTCCCCTCTTACATCCCAAAAGTTCATCCCTCCCGAGGTGTGCCATGCAGGTGTAAAAGCCCTACCTAATTACAGGACGACCAGATGGCATAGCAGGGCCCCCATCACACCCAGCGCCTGGCTGGTGGCACCCTAGACCAGACCAACTCCTCCCCACTACCCAGCCCGACTCACTCTAACTGGGTCAGCTCCCTCCCTTCATGCCCAAAACCTCCACACTCTGCCCCCTCCCAGGTGCAACACTGGCGATGCTGTTTTTCTCTTTCTCTCTCTCTCTCTGTATTGGTTGAGAAAGATAGATATAGAGATACTGTAGAGTTATTACTACTAGAAACATGTTCTTTAAGCTACCATCAAGGTTTAGGTTTGAAAAGTGTGCTGCTTTCATTCCGAGTTTGTTCTCCTGCAGGTTTCCAATTTTTGCCAGGACTCTCAGCGGGCAGAGTGTTTTTTACCGTGCTGTTTGAGGAAATTACAAGGCTGCCAAATCAGCCGAACTCTAAATCCATTGGAGATGAGAGGGAAAGCTGAAGCCAGGGAAGCCAGGGAGATGAGTCCATTTCATCAGAGAGGAATCAAAAAGTCTACTTTCATGTGAAGGACATGAAAGAGAATGAGAGGAATGTCCAATGACAGTACACCTTATGTGTAGAATCCATGAGTTAACTAGCCAGTTAATGTTTAACTATGTCCATTTAGCGAAGAGTTAAATGTCAACTGCTAATTGTCACAAACAATTCAGCAGCCACTACATGTCATTGTTGTCAATCTAATTGAGATCACTGACTACATTCAAGGATGCACCATGGGACATTGAGTCAAGTGATCTTACTTCGAACCATATACTATAAAGTAATTTTGCTGCAGGCAGAGGATTGGTAGGTTAACTTAATAACCTCTGATAAAGGAAGAAAGAGAGACACTCCAACTGAAGTACTACTGTCATCCATCCCCGTTTCAGATTAAAAACCTGCTTCAGATTTAATTCCTAAAAAGGGTAGCTTAAAACCACTCACTCAGTATTTGAGGTGCATGTAGAGGGAAGCCATTTTAGAACGACATCCAAACACTGGATTGCAAAATGTAAACTGTGCTGCCATATCCAAGAATGAAGGAACTTTAGTGTATTGAAAGATGAAGGAACACAATAAACAATTTGAAGTTGAATCATTAAATTGAAAGTTGTCTAAAACCTATCATCCACTGGAGATGGAGAGAGCACTTGACAGAAATGACTGCTTTGCTAGGGTGGAAATCAAACCAAATGTTATTTGTCACATGCGCTGAATACAACTGGTGTATACTTTACCGTGAAATGCTTGCTTACGAGTCGTTCCCTATGATGCAGAGTTTAAAAATAGTAATCAAAATAAAATAGTAACACAAGGAATAAAATAAAATTCAGAAGAATGGAGCTATATACAGGGAGTGCCAGTACCAGATCAATGTGCGGAGGTACAAGGTATTTGAGGTAGATATGTACATGAAGGCAGGGTAAAGTGACTAGGTATCAGGATAGATAATAATACGAGTAAAATAAAGAACAGAGTAGCAGCAGCAAATGATGAGTGTGAAAGTTTGTGAATGTAAGTGTGCATAATGTGTGTGTGTGTGTCTGTTTGTGTTTTGTCAATGTAGTGTGTGAGAGTGTATATTTTACATTTACATTTTAGTCATTTAGCAGACGCTCTTATCCAGAGCGACTTACAGTTAGTGAGTGCAGACATTTTTCATACTTGCCCCCCGTGGGAATTGAACCCACAACAAGTGCCATGCTCTACCAACTGAGCTACAGGAGTTCCCAAACTTTTTCTGCAGGGGACCCCAATTGGAAAAATGATATTCCCTAGTTAATGCTGTTTGATCATATTCACTCAATGTTGGGTCTGTTATGATGTCCCAAATCAAAGTAATGACATGACAGCTTAGTAAAGGTCCTTAGTTGACACTAAATGGTTGTATTTTATACTAATTTGAAGAAAATGTTTTGAAATTTGTTTGATAAGATTACAGGTTTTCTCAGCGGACCCCAAGTTTGGGAACCACTGGTATATATAGTCTAGTGAGTGTGCTTAAGGTCAGTGCAAGATAGAGTCAGTGCACATAGGTCGGGTACCATTAATTGACTATTTAGCAGTCTTATGGCTTGGGGGTAGAAGCTGTCTTGGAGCCTGTTGGTAAGCAGGAAGGCACTAATAGTGTTGTAATTGTTTTGTCAAAGAACAGATGAGAGAGAGCGAGAGAGAGAGAGAGAGAGAGAGAGAGAGAGAGAGAGAGAGAGAGAGAGAGAGAGAGAGAGAGAGAGAGAGAGAGAGAGAGAGAAATGCTCCAGCCGGGATCAATAGTCTGAATCAATGGGAGAAAGTGCTTTGACTACACACCTATACAGAGGAGAGAGACCCAGGGCTCTTCAGTCTGATGTCTGTCTGTCTGTCTGTTATGGTGGACGAAGGAAGTGACAAATAGAGTAGCTCCTACAGACTCACTTTATATAACTCTGATGGCTACTGTATGAATCCACTTTTCCATCTATTGCAGTGCTTCTTAACACCCATTAACCACAGTCCAACTGTGCAGCTCTCCATCATATCGCTGCTAACAACAGGTGTTCGGTAGTTTCAAATTAATTCCTGTTTTGATTACAGTTGAAAGCTCAGGACATTCCAACCATTTAAAGCAATCCTCACCGAGACACTTGAAATTGTTTTACAGACACGGTTAAATGAATAATCAGAGTGAGAACACTTGTTTGATCTGAAGGGAACACTAACGGAACATTAACAATGTAATTACAATAAATGAAATGAAATGAAATAAACCCAATTAAAGCCTGTGTTTGTGTGCACAAATAGGCTAGAGACAGGTGGCGCCACATCAAACAATTAAGTCCACTATATTAAATCAGTGAGATATTCATCTGGAAAATACCAATTAAAAATATTAAAGTAATGCCCCTTCTTCAAAACCCATTCCATTAATGTGTGGAAGGCTCGCCTGTATAATCAAACAACAAAAGGGTTTTAGTGCTATCTTCAAGGAAACAGGGGGACATGTAACAAAATGTTGTGTATTTCAGAGTACTACTTCATCCAAGGCTTCATTACCACCTAGAGAGGAAGCTTTGCTAATACAAGAAAGTAAATTATAAACAACTGATTACTGCTCACTTTGATTCAACGTGCCATACATTTCCCCCTTCATTCTTTAGATACATGTACTGTTTTCACTACCACTTGGGCTGAGTGAACGGGAAACATAACATGGCCATCTACTAAATATTGATGGTAAATATCCTAACTGGCGTTTCATCATTAGAGAATTGCATGAAAAGTCTGTCTCTTGGATTATGCTATTTGCCTTTAAAACGGTTTCAGACATTTCCTTGGAGGCCTGTTTGGAGAGCTGACATGCGGCGCAGACAGAGAGACACTTGAGGGGGCCAGGCCTTGGAGTGCTCTGAACTCTGACTCCTATGAACTGGGCCATTGGAGTGTAACATTAGTTGCCAATTGCTATTTTTTCCAGAGTAATGGACAAGCTGCCAGTCAAAAACGGATTACTGGAAGGATCCTCATTTATTAGGGGATGGACTGATGACACCCACCCACCCACCCACCCACCCACACACACACACAGGTATGCACACACACATACACACACAGTCACACTCTGAGAGTTTCTTGTATATGTAATAAGCGATGCAAATGATTCAGCCTGCAGCAAGGGGAGATAAGAGCAGTGTGAGTAGTAAGCCCAGAGCCCAGCTCCCTCCCTGTCCAGCATGGGTCTTTACTCATCTGCAGGCAATCTCAAGGGGTAATGGAACTGGAAAAAGTGATTAACCCCGCTTTGTGGGGAGGCCGGGACAGCTCTATTAAGCCAATGCAGAAAGATCCCCTGTTTTCAATTACTGCTCGCAAAGGCACAGAGGAAAGGTCTGTGAAGGAAAAAGAAGGCCTTAAATACAGGCAGTCGTGTTGGTCAGAAACTGACAGAAGGATTTTAGTTGGCCTCAAAACCTCCCTCTGTTATCTTTCAATCCAGTTCCTCCCCGTTCTGAGTGGTGCCTCATTCCTCAGACACCCCCCTGGTCCTATTCATCTCACTAATATTGGAATGTCTGTGTCTCGTGCACCCTGAAACATGAGCCTGTCAGCTAGGGGCCAAGCATGGCTCTGAGTCCTACTAGAGTTGGGGTGAGGAGGAGAGTCCTAAGGGGATCTAGGAGGAGTCTAGCCAGTAGCCAAGCTTGGATAGACTGAGGTGTTTGGGTAGAGCCACCAGAGGTCGATGTGAGCCTTTTACGATGTTGGTTTTCTGGTACAATCTGGAGGTTTCCAGGTCTAATTGGCTAATGATAAGACCACTCCAACTTGCACATATCTCCCTGTGCTGAGCTCGGTCACAGAGCAGCAGTGATGTTAGTGGTTACCACCCCTAGGGTCACATTCTCTTCCTTTCTCTCCAGCTGTCAGAGTAGAGCTCTTAGAGCTGTGGGATTCACACCTCTCTTCTGTCCTTTCTCTACGGCCAGATGACTCTTTTACACCTTCCCATTAGTTGTATGTTTTCAAACAGGGCTTTCACAGGAAAAATGCCCCCATACAACAACATAACATGGTGTATTGCACTGTAATACTCCTAAATACACAACAGTATTACAGTGTGTGTCTGGTGTATCAGCCATCCTGGGATTATCTCATTTTGGACCATTAGGCTCCATTACTCACACTCTGCTTTTAAAACTGTGACAGTGCATTGTTTTTGGGTTGTCCACCCCCGCTACCCGCTTTCATATAGAGCAGAAGGAAGAGATTATGAGCAGTCTGGGTGGCTGAATAACTCTCCTCTCTATAGGAGAGACAGGATAGACCCAGTCTCCTACCACCCCCTCAATGCTACCCCTTACTACCTCTGGTTGCATGCGAGGCTTGCTGGGCGGTGGGAGGAGGTGGCTGGGGGTGTTTGGGGACCCGGGTTAATATAGACAGCCCCTGTGGAGACTGGTGTCCGTCGGAATCAGGCTGATGTGGGAGGAAGGGAGGGGAGGGTGGGCCAGGGGGTGGAGAGGGACAGGGGACAAGGGACTGCATGCAGACAGGTGAGTCATACGGTCAAGAGGGGGCTATTTGCTCAGCACACTGCCCGGGCCGAGAGCACCCCACTGGGAAATCTGCCCGGCGACCGACGACCACTGGAGGCGTGACACGGTGAGAGAATAGTGGGGAGTGATTGACAGGACTCTAATGGTCAAGGAGTTAGACTGACCTCTCTGGGGGAGTTCCAGCCAGAGGTTTGAGAGAGGGGGCAGGAGTGATGGACTCCATGGGGTCTCTGAGAGGGCATCACCTGGAGGAGGATCTCTGTCAGCGCCGTCTTGAAGCATGCATAGTGAGTCAGTATTGTATGAAGTGATCAGACAGGCAGGATATATCATATATGGTGATTGAGTCATCATGCTGGGCCTCGGCACCTGCAAGACGCTAGACGTATCTTCATCACTGGCCTTCATCATCATTCACTTTTGTTCACTCTCTATTTTTCTACTAAAATATTGTAAAAACTGGGTCTTTTTTTCTGTGCAGAGAGATTCCTCCTGTCAAGTTCTATTCTATTTGTGCAGGTGGACAGAAGTGACTGAATCTGGATGTGAAGTGTTACTCGACACAGAAAGAGAAAAAAGAGAGAGAAGAAAGTGAGAGAGGGAAGCAATAGCTAACATAATTCCCTCCTCTTCTAACCTCCCTCTCCTCCCTCTCACTTCCCCCGCAGTACCCAGACTCCCACAAGGCTCAGCCACAGAGATCACAAGTGACAAGGTCTAGCAAAGCATGATCTTGAAGAACGTTACATAATAAAACAAAGTGACCAGACACACTAGGTAGAGGGAACCCAATGACACACCAACTCAAGCATGGTATAAGAAGCTAAACAGTGTTACATTTGTGACAGGGACACTTCCTTCCTACATACACACACACACACACACACACACACACACACACACACACACACACACACAGATAATTTGGGGATTTCAGACTTGTCAGTTGCAGTCAGATCAGGGCCCGTATCCACAAAGCATCTCAGAGTAGGAGTGCTGATCTAGGATCAGTTTAGCCTTTTAGATCACAATGAATAAGATTACATGGACATATTTAAGATCAGCACTCCAACTTTGAGATGGTGTGTGGAGACGGGCCCAGTTCCTCAACCCTGAGGTCTAAATGCATTGAATCAGAGCTGATCTGACGCCTAGAGACATTCCCTATTCCCAGTTCCCACAGTGTCTGACTTCGGCTTACACAAGCAGTGACGTAGGATAGAAACTCTACACCCCTGGTACTGCACCCAGTCATGGATACTGTCAACCAATCAGGCGTTTACAGAAAGTTACCCCCACCACATTGTGCCATTGGTTGAAGATCAGGCACCAGGTGGAACGAACGGTTCCATCCTCCTTCACAGTGCTCCAAAAGTTACTTTGCGACACTGCCTGCCTGGCTGCCAGCGGCGAGAACATGTTGACAGCGCGCTGTTTGTCATTTTCCGTGGCACCCGTGTCGAGAGAGATGTCATCCGAGCTGTTAATTTAGCTCACAAACAGACACCCCTCTAAGCTCTCTGCCTCGCCTACATTCGGTACACACGCACACGTAATTGTTTGTACGTGTGTGTGCGTATGCGAGTCTATGTGTGTGCCTGTGTGTGCTTATATGTGTGTAATGTGTGTGTGTGTGTATGCCTGCACATGTGTGTGTGCACGTGTGCATGCCTGTGTGTCTGAGCAGGGTTGCTAAACATCATCTGTCCAAGGGCGTTAGATATACATTTACAGGGAGCTAGTTTGTTTTCTGTCCTCCGACGGTCCCTGAATCTAATTGACACTTACGAAGAGGCTGGCTCGACGGACTGCCGTTCTGAATTCACGTCTCTCCTCCACCAGACCTCCCAAACATATGCCCCCCCCACCCCCCCACTTTACTAACCTCCATGGTGCCTCATAATTTATTCCATGGAAACTGTGAGCGTCATCCAGCTGTCCTGTCACTGTGCATGCATGCCTTTGACAGCCTGTTCACCCGTCATCAACAGAGCTACAGTGCAAGAGGGTGATTAGGTGGTGACAAATAACACCCTGATCTGATCTGGCCCTCCTGTAGCTCAGTTGGTAGAGCATGGCGCTTGCAACGCAAGGGTTGTGGGTTCGATTCCCACGGGGGGCCAGTATGAAAAATGTATGCACTCACTAATTGTAAGTTGCTCTGGATAAGAGCGTCTGCTAAATGACTAAAATGTAAAAAAGAAAAATCCTCAAATGTGTCACTGATCTGACATTTTGTGGCGGGCTCTCTCATGAAGGATAGGTTAGATTAGCGATGAGGGAGGGAAGGAGAGAGAGAGGTCAGAAACAAGGAGAGAAAGGTAGAGAAGGTGAAAGACAGATGGAAGAAGGTATGATATAAGAAAGGAACAGAAGGTGAGAGGAAGAGGGCCGGATTGGTCATTGGCATTCCCTCCTGTGGCTCTCTCTCCAGTCCTCTGACGTTTATGGACACATGTCAGGAGTGATGCAGTGTGCTGCTGGACTGCCTGTGGCTTCAACGTTCCTCTTATCCCCCACTCTCTTTCCGTCAATTGCCTTCTCTCTCTCTTTCTTTCTCTCTTTCTCTCTCTCTCTCTCTGTTATTCACCCTCTCTCTTTCTCTCTTTCTCTCTCTCTCTCAATCACCCTCTCTCTTTCTCTCTCTCAATCTCCCTCTCTCTCTCTCTCTCTCTCTCTCTCTCTCTCTCAATATCCCTCTTTCTTTCTCTCTCTCCCATTATCCCAACACGTTACATGATGTTACATTATGTTCTCCTACTGTATACTGAGGATCCAACATGTTACATTATGTTACATGATGTTTCTCCTACTGTATACTGAGGATCCAACACGTTACATGATGTTACATTATGTTTTTCCTACTGTTTACTGAGGATCCAACATGTTACATGATGTTTCTCCTACTGTATACTGAGGATCCAACATGTTACATTATGTTACATGATGTTTCTCCTACTGTACAGTCGTGGTCAAAAGTTTTGAGAATGACACAAGTATTGCTCTTCACAAAGTTCGCTGCTTCAGTGTTATGAGATATTTTTGTCAGATGTTACTATGGTATACTGAAGTATAATTATAACCATTCCATAAGTGTCAAAGGCTTTTATTGACAATTACATTACGTTTATGCAAAGAGTCAATATTTGCAGTGTTGACCCTTCTTTTTCAAGACCTCTGCAATCCGCCCTGGCATGCTGTCAATTAACTTCTGGGCCACATCCTGACTGATGGAAGCCCATTCTTGCATAATCAATGCTTGGAGTTTGTCAGAATTTGTGGGGTTTTGTTTGTCCACCCGCCTCTTGAGGATCGACCACAAGTTCTCAATGGGATTAAGGTCTGGGGAGTTTCCTGGCCATGGACCCAAAATTTCGATGTTTTGTTCCCCGAGCCACTTAGTTCTCACTTTTGCCTTATGGCAAGGTGCTCCATCGTGCTGGAAAAGGCATTGGTTGTCACCAAACTGTTCTTGGATGGTTGGGAGAAGTTGCTCTCGGAGGATGTGTTGGTACCATTCTTTATTCATGGCTGTGTTCTTAGGCAAAATTGTGAGTGAGCCACTCCCTTGGCTGAGAAGCAACCCCACACATGAATGGTCTCAGGATGCTTTACTGTTGGCATGACACAGGACTGATGGTAGCGCTCACCTTGTCTTCTCCGGAAAAGGTGTTTTCCGGATGCCCCAAACAATCGGAAAGGGGATTCATCAGAGAAAATGACTTTACCCCAGTCCTCAGCAGTCCAATCCCTGTACCTTTTGCAGAATATCAGTCTGTCCCTGATGTTTTTCCTGGAGAAAAGTGGCTTCTTTGCTGCCCTTCTTGACAACAGGCCATCCTCCAAAAGTCTTCGCCTCACTGTGCGTGCAGATGCACTCACACCTGCCTGCTGCCATTCCTGAGCAAGCTCTGCACTGTTGGTGCCCCGATCCCGCAGCTGAATCAACTTTAGGAGACGTCCTGGTGCTCGTTAGACTTTCTTGGGTGCCCTGACGCCTTCTTCACAACAATTGAACCTCTCTCCTTGAAGTTCTTGATGATCCGAGAAATGGTTGATTTAGGTGCAATCTTACTAGCAGCAATATCCTTGCCTGTGAAGCCCTTTTTGTGCAAAGCAATGATGACGGCACATGTTTCCTTGCAGGTAACCATGGTTAACAGAGGAAGAACAATAATTTCAAGCACCACCCTCCTTTTAAAGCTTCCAGTCTGTTATTCTAACTCAATCAGCATGACAGAGTGATCTCCAGCATTGTCCTCGTCAACACTCTCACCTGTGTTAGCGAGAGAATCACTGACATGATGGCAGCTGGTCCTTTTGTGGCAGGGCTGAAATGCAGTGGAAATGTTTTTTGGGGATTAAGTTAATTTTCATGGCAAAGAGTGACTTTGCAATTAATTGCAATTCATCTGATCACTCTTCATGACATTCTGGAGTATATGCAAATTGCCATCATCAAAACTGAGGCAGCAGACTTTGTGAAAATTAGTATTTGTGTCATTCTCAAAACTTTTGACCACGACTGTATACTGAGGATCCAACATGTTACATTATGTTACATGATGTTTCTCCTACTGTATACCGAGGATCCAACATGTTACATGATGTTTCTCCTTCTGTATACTGAGGATCTAACATGTTACATGATGTTACATGATGTTTCTCCTACTGTATACCGAGGATCTAACATGTTACATGATATTTATCCTACTGTATACTGAGGATCTAACATGTTATATGATGTTTTTCCTACTGTATACTGAGGATCTAACATGTTACATGATGTTACATGATGTTTATTCTACTGTATACTGAGGATCCAACATGTTACATGATGTTTCTCCTACTGTATACTGAGGATCTAACATGTGATATGATGTTTCTGCTACTGTATACTGAGGATCTAACATGTTACATGATGTAACATGATGTTTATTCTACTGTATACCGAGGATCCAACATGTTACATGATGTTTATCCTACTGCATACTGAGGATCCAACATGTGATATGATGTTTCTCCTACTGTATACTGAGGATCTAACATGTTACATGATGTTTCTCCTACTGTATACTGAGGATCTAACATGTTACATGATGTTACATGATGTTTATTCTACTGTATACCGAGGATCCAACATGTTACATGATGTTTCTCCTACTGTATACTGAGGATCCATTACACACATCCACATCATCCACAAACATGATCATATCCACAGACTCATCTTGCTATTGCATTGAATTCCCATCTTTGTAACTGTTTGATTATAGACGATCCTTTTTTCCCAAGCATGGACACTGAAGTTTTCAGAACACCCTGACTCCGGAGGTAAGAGATATTGGCCATACTGTAGTAGATGACAGATGCCACTAAGAAGGTCTGCTTTCCCCGAGTGCTGTGGCATTGTAACCTGATGAGAGCAACACTGTGAAACTCTAAACTCACAGTGTGTGGCAGCGGCTGGGTAGATAACATTGTGGGTGACATTTAAATAAAGTAGCGCGGAGAGCGACAATCTTTCAGCCGCTTATCGGGCACCATCAGGCTTCCCTGACACTGCATTAATATGAGTTTAGATTTTCTCATATGGGGGAGTTTTTCTAATTTGCAAAGCGAGCTGTTGTTATCACGACAGCCCTAAGGTTAGACAAATCACCAGAGGAGGAGAGAGAGGGAGCAAGAGAGAGAGGGGGAGAGAGAGAGAGAGAGAGAGAGAGAGAGAGAGAGAGAGAGAGAGAGAGAGAGAGAGAGAGAGAGAGAGAGAGAGAGAACAAACAGATCCCACAGAGCCCCAGGACAGCAACACAATTAGACCCAACCAAATGATGAGAAAACAAAAATATAATTACTTGACAATTTGGAAAGAATTTACAAACAAACAGAGCAAACTAGAATGCTATTTGGCCCTAAACAGAGAGTACACAGTGGCAGAATACCTGACCACTGTGACTGACCCAAAATTAAGGAAAGCTTTGACTATGTACAGACTCAGTGAGCATAGCCTTGATATTGAGAAAGGCCGCCGAAGGCAGACCTGGCTCTCAAGAGAAGACAGGCTATGTGCACACTGCCCATAAAATGAGGTGGAAACTGAGTTGCACTCCTAACCTCCTGCCAAATGTATGACCATATTAGAGACACATATTTCCCTCAGATTACAGAGATCCACAAAGAATTTGAAAACAAACCCAATTTTGATCAACTCCCTTATCTACTGGGTGAAAAACCACAGTGTGACATCACAGCAGCAAGATTTGTGACCTGTTGCCACAAGAAAAGGGCAACCATTTCCGCATGTCAGAGACATGAACAATTTGCGAATGGACATGAAAATGGCTGGTATAGCCTACAAAAATGCGATGTGGTTAAAGCGAGAACACTGACATTTTGCCTGGCAGAGATGAGTGGTGAACACCGAGACACCCGCGGACAGCAGTGGACACATACATTCTGTCTCTTTCCATTCACCACTGTTTGGAGGCTGGAAATACTGTATGCTGCGAGTGGATGAACATGTGCGGGTAGCCTAGTAAAGAGGCCTTTGAAGTGATTGTTTGACAATCAGATGAAAACATCATGACTGGTTGTGTTTATGCCACAATAAAAGGTCATCCATTTTACAAGTTAAAGGACTAATCGTTACGACTAGGCCCACAGAGAGATCCTATTGAATTAATAGGGATTCTATGTGTAATTCTATGATTAGGCACATGGTCCTGTACCAGGAAGAAATTAAATCTACTTTCACCCCCGGAAAGCTACTACTACCAACACAAAATATTACCATCAGATTATCATATCAAACAGTAGGCTGTACCCACTGGGCACAGACGTCAATTCAACGACTATTCCACGTTGGTTCAATGTAATTTCATTGAAATGACATGGAAACAATGTTGATTCAACCAGTGTGTTTACAGTGGGTAGGCACAGCGGGGAATTGGTGTCACACCCCTGGCTCTGGGACTCTGTTATGTTGAGCCAGGGTGTGTGGTTTCTATGTGTTTTGTATGCTAGGGGTGATTATCTAGTTCATTTGTTTCTATGTTGGCCGGTGTGGTTCTCAATCAGAGGCAACGTGTATCAGCTGTTGCTTGTTGTCTCTGATTGGGCACCATACTTAGGCAGCCTGTTTTCCACAGTGTGTTGTGGGATCTTGTTCCGTGTTTGGTTAGTGTCTATTGCCAAGGACGTCACGTATCGTTTTGTTCGTGTGATCATTAAAAATAAAACTATGTTCGCATTCCACGCTGCGCCTTGGTCCTCTCAGTTCGACGATCGTGACAATTGGGTTGAAATTGCTGTTACCACATTGTAATGGTGAGATAGAGACATAGAACCAAGATGGGTTTGGTTGATGGGTTGCAAAGTGGGACAGTGCACTGGGCCTCTCCATACAGACAGGCAGATGCAATTTTTTTTGTGTAATTTAGCAGACGCTCTTATCCAGAGCGATTTACAGTTAGTGAGTGCATACATTTTTCATATAGCCTAGTATAGTCTAAATCAGGCTAAATTAGCGTCCCCACTGTCGCCCCACCGTCCCCCTCACCCCACAGTCATCCTCACCCCTACCCTCACCCCACTGTCCCCGTCACCCCCACCAACCCCACTCACCCCACCGTCACCCCACCAACCCCACTCACCCCACCGTACCCCCTCACCCCACTGCCCACCGTCACCCCACCAACCCCACTCACCCCACCGTACCCCTCACCCCACTGCCCACCGTCATCCCACCACCCCCTCACCCTACAGTCCCCCTCACCCCACCGTCCCCCGTCACAACACAGCCCCCCTCAGCCCCACTAAAGTTACTTGACTGGCCCTGACACAGGTCCTATTAATTGGCATCAGGATCATAATCATGATTACATTAACGCCAGACCCTGGGTTCCAAATCTTGACATCTGCTTCTGTGGCACCTCAGGCAACAACACAGAGGCAACACTCCCACCCCTGCCTCAACACTGTTAATGACATGCTTTGGCTGTGACAGAGCCGGTGGTGGAGCAGCATCAATGCTGGCATAGCTAAGGCTGTAGCGCATCGATAGCTGTGATAAGCTGCAGCATGACTTGGAAGCGATATGTTTAGGCTGTATTTTTGAGAGAAGTAGAGTTAGACATTATCAATGGTATACTGATGTACACTGAGAGTGCAAAACATTATGAACACCTGCTCTTTCCATGACAGACTGATCAGGTGAATCCAGGTGAAAGCTGTTATTCGTTATTGATGTCACTTGTTAAATCCACTTCAATTAAGTTTCAAGTTTGTTTATGTCACATGCACAAGTACAGTGAAATGCTTTTCTTTTCCCTTTATTAACCAGTGTAGATGAAAGGGAGGAGACAAGTTAAAGAAGGATTTTTAAGCCTTGAGACAATTGAGACATGGATTGTTTATGTGTGCCATTCAGAGGGTGAACGGGCAAGAGAAAAGATTGAAGTGCCTTTGAACGTGGTATGGTATTAGGTGCCAGGCGCACTGGTTTATGTCAAGAACTGCACCGCTGCTGGGTTTTTCAAGGTCAACCGTTTCCTGTGTGCAAGGTTTGAAATGATGTTTTAGTCAAATATTATATGTGTTTGGGGTTCTTGCGGTCAATTTGCGGTCTACAAATTAAATGTAATTATGTTCCGGCCCCCCGACCATCCGACCACAGTCGTGTTAGGAATCTCCTGGTTTACAGGCCACATCAGTCGTGAAGAGGGCACGACAAAACCTATCAAAGGAGACCAAAAAGATTTGGCATGGGTCCTCAGATCCTCAAAAGGTTATACAGCTGCACCATCGACAGCATCCTGACTGGTTGCATCAGACCCTGTGATGTTGAAGATTGGGGGTCACATCACAGGTTCTGACACTGAGGTTGGAGGTTGGGGTCCACATCACAGGGTCTGACACTGAGGTTGGAGGTTGGGAGTCACATCACAGGGTCTCACACTGAGGTTGGAGTCACATCACAGGGTCTGACACTGAGGTTGGAGGTTTGGGTCACATCACAGGGCCTGACACTGACTTTGGAGGTTGGGGGCCACATCACAGGGTCTGACACTAAGGTTGGAGGTTGGGGGCCACATCACAGAGTCTGACACTGAGCAAGGGGATGGGGTCACCATGTTGAGAGACATCACACAGGTCAATTAGGAGGACAATTACTCACCCCTTATGGAGGATTGCGTGTCATGGGTGGGCAATACCACTACCAGAAATCTCCACTGACTTTAGTCTCCCACACTGATGCTGTTAACCTTCTCAGGCTCTCAGCATTGACCTCAACACCTGGCAACCCCGTGCACAGTAGAGCAGGGCCAGATGGGGAGACTCAAACCTGATATGGAGTGAATGTCCATTGGCAACCCACCCGGGTGTGAATGAGTGTTTAGTGTTTTCAACGTGTCACTCTTCTGAATAGATCCGCATGCTAATGCTAAACAAATGAATCATAAGAAGAGGAGGCTTAACCACCTCTCTCTCTCTCTCTCTCTCTCTCTCTCTCTCTCTCTCTCTCTCTCTCTCTCTCTCTCTCTCTCCAGTGTGCACGTTAGTAGCTTTCAACTCTGATATTTCTAAATCTCTTCCACCAAGCCAGACAGTGGGAAATGTAAATTAGCCTTTTAATTAATTAAGCATGCCTTAGTGCCATTCAGTAATCTGAATGATTGGATATGACAATGTGAGGCAGGGTGGACTGCTATGATAATGCTCCTCTATGGTAAACAGTAGGAGGGAGGGGGCACATTCATCCACAGCGGGCAATTTGGGATTTAATAGAATCCCATTTAGACTCTTTTGAGCTCCGGCTATGGTTGTGTCCAGCTATGGTCAAATCACATCACACAGACAGACAGACAGGACACCTACTGACCACAATCAGACAGAATACACTCCCAGTCTCATCCAGACCCTGGAGAGGTCACACTACTCTGCAACCTGCCAATGGTCATATTCCACTTCACAGGACACATATGGACAGTTGGACACAGGAAGGCGGGCGTACAAACATGGGCGGATTGGCCGTCTGGCAATTCTGGCAAATGCCGAAAGGACCGGACCATATTGTATTAGGGTGGGCTGGTCGAAATGGACCAAAAAATATCTATATAAATACAAAAACATATAATGGACACGGCCAGCGGCCCATGAGCCTGTTTTATTAATGACTTTGGAGCTATTAGATTGTATTTTATAACACATAGGTAAGGCAATAGCCATCTACTAGGGCGGCAGGTAGCTTAGTGGGTAAGAGCGTTGTGCCAGTAACCGAAAGGTTGCTGGTTCTAATCCCAGAGCCGACTAGGTGAAAAATCTGTCGATGTGCCCTTGAGCAAGGCACTTACCCCTAATTGTATAGAGTGCTTTTTACTAAACACAAGTCATCATGTATTACAGTGGTTCCCAACCTTCTTCGGTTACTGTACCACCAACTGAATTTTGCTCTGCCCGGAGTACCCCTGAAGTACCCCCTCATTTGCATTATACCAGTAGACCTATGGTGTCATGAGGCTTCTCAAGTACCCCCTGTGGATAGGTCAAGTACCCCCAGAGGTCCTAGTACCCCTGGTTGTGAACCACTGATGTATTACAATGAAGATCAATTCGGGGACTGTGTATTTTAATTGTTTAATCAATGTTTATTCGTTTCTGAATCTCAGCCCAGCGAGTGAGTTTATGAGCTGTAGTAACAAGTGACTCCGGTGTTGGATTATATTACCTAGCCACAGAACTGAAGGCTGGAAAGCCCCGCCTATCTCCCGCTTATTTCATTCACTGATAGGCCCTTCACTTCTGGGCAGAAAGATAACAAGCATATGTGCTCAAACTGTCAAACGAAACACATCGCAGGAAATGTGTCCGCATCCACATAAACTAGTCCCGGCATCGTTCTTTGACAAACACAGAAGGTTGTATACTGAATTCGATAGAAGAAAACCGAGAGAGAGGGAGAGAGAGAGCGAGACTGCCAGTTCCTTAATGTAGCCATTGGTTACAGCCAAAACATTAAGGAACTCGGAGTCTCTCTCTCTCCTTCTCTCTTTCTCTGTTTTCTTCTATTTACTGAATTATGTGTAGCCTAATATTTAAACACGTATCTAAAGTGGGCAGGGGGGAACACTTGAAATGCACTCATTTGAAATATGTAGTTAGGCTGTTATAAGGTATTATATGAGCCAATGGTCATTTATAAGGCATTTATTCAGGGATTTTCTTTGTTTTCTAATATATGTGTTTATTCATTCACAACTAGGATGGGTAACACTTTATTTTAAGGGGCCGTAACAAACCATTTATAAATTGTGTGTTCACCATTTATTAATCATTAGTCCCACATGAATAAACCATTTACTAATCATCATAAGTCTTTTTGCAGTCCCTAATCTAAAGCGAGTGATATGTATACTCTATAAATACTTTGAGGGACCAGTGTAATTTCTCACAAAAAGATGGTAGACATTCCTGCTGTACCTGGTAAAAGAACAAACACAACACAGGATGTTTAAGTAAATATATATATACACGTGTGTGAATAACTAGCTTACTAACATTTACAAATGTGGGAGTAATGATTAATACATGGTGAGAAAACAGTTTGTAGATGCCTTATAAATGGTTTATTATGGACCCTTGAAATAAAGTGTTACCCTAGTGGGTATCTGGGCCCAGCACAGGCAGTGTGGTCACCTGGTCTTCTGGTCCCCATGATGCTTAGCAGCACTGACATCTCAGCTGCTGCTACAACAGTCAAGTGTAGTTGACGTAGGGAGAAAACACACAGAGAGAGAGAGAGAGAGAGAGAGAGAGAGAGAGAGAGAGACTGACACATGTACTGCCATTTTATTGATATTTTGGCTCTATATGAATACTGTATATGTCATAGTAATCAACCCTTAGGATGGGGGGTGGGGGGTGGGGGGAAGTATGATAGCCAGGCACTTACATTTGCAGTATAAGAGCGTCTGCTAAATGACTAAAATGTAAATGTACCAGTGCTGTGGGAAAGGATGCTAGGCTTAGCAGAGACAGTTCAGAGGTGAGTGCAGTGGAGGTAGGAAGAAAACAGAGAGACACAGATGTACTGCCAGTTCCTTAATACGTTGGATCTACTGTGTACTGTATGTAATAGCAATTAACACTTAGGAGTGACAGACAGAGTGACAGACACATACATACAGACAGACAGACAGGCAAACAGACAGAGTGAAGACAGAGGAGCACAAGCAGAAGCAAAGACAGAGTGACAATAAAGGAGAACAAGGAGAATCACAGACAGACAGACAAAGTGACAGACAGACAGCCAGACAGACAGTCAAATTGACAGAAAAACAGACAGAGAGACAGACAGACAGACAAAGTGACAGACAGCCAGACAGACAGACAGACAGACAGACAGACAGACAGACAGACAGACAGACAGACACCCAGACAGAGACCGAGTGACAGCAGAGAAGATGCAGAGACAGTGGGCTGGTATGACTGAAATGCCAGGGCAGAATTTTTGTCCCAGTCCACCCCTGCATACAAACAGTCTATAACCATCTGTAATGTGGTAGTGGTGAATGTTCCCCATCCCGGCCACCCCATGACTCGCGGCCGTTCATCGCGCCCCACCAGGGAGGCGTCTTCCCACTCGCTTCAGTGTGAAGTGGGGCCGGGACATGAATAAAGGGATTGGTTTGCTCCAGGCAGAGCTGAAATTGGTCTATTATTGGGCCCCGTTTGAGGTTTTGTGAAGAGAAAGGAGAGAGAGAGAGAGAGAGAGAGAGAGAGAAAGGAGAGAGAGAGAGAGAAAGGAGAGAGAGAAAGGAGAGAGAGAGAGAGAGAGAGAGAGAGAGAGAGAGAGAGAGAGAGAGAGAGAGAGAGAGAGAGAGAGAGAGAGAGAGAGAGAGAGAGAGAGAGAGAGAGAGAGAGAGAGAGAGAGAGAGAGAGAGAGAGAGAGAGCCCTGGGGCCGAGTGCTCAGGGTTTCCCCCCATTGCTTTGTTCTATCTGGTCCCTCGGGGGCTGTATGCGTTTTTCCAGGGAGGGTTATGTGCTAAGGCAAACAGGCCTCTGTCTTCACTGAGACAGACCATCCAGACAAAGCTGTACAGTACATGCCTGGTGGTGCTATCACTCATCACACACAGTGGTCTTTCTGCTACTCAGTTATTAGTGGGAAAGGCACTGGACTCCCTGTACTGTTGGTAAACACAGCTATATGTGACCTCAGTGTCCCTGACAATAATTACATTTTACATTTTAGTCGTTTAGCAGACGCTCTTATCCAGAGCGACTTACATTTTGCATACATTTTCATACTTTAATCAACTAATTTTTCTATGACAGTAAATATTCAGTACATACAGTAAATACAAATGTGTCTCAATATTCTATTCTGAGATTCTCTATTTTTGGTTTTCAGCTGTACTGAAATACAACCTTTAACATCAATGTCCATGGACACCTCTGCATTATGTCTTTGTAATAATAGCTGTCAAAAAGTCATAAAGACTTCCAATTGCAATATCAATTGAAACATCAGCCATTAGTTTTATTGAGTCTAGGAAAGAGATGGCATGGGAAGAATGTGATTAACTCAAATTGGAAATGTGGTACTGCTGCTAAAAGGACAATCAGCATTGACTAGCTCAGTGATTACAGAGCCAGGTCATTTCCCACTGAGCCATAATCATCTTGTCTCATTGAACCAGGGCTGATATATACCACTGTACCTGTTCCCTATGCAGTATTCATACAGAGATGTTCTACTGCTTCAATATGATGATTACTCTGGAAACTAACTACCTCATTTTCCTTTCACTATGTTCAGTGTTTGTGCACAATAGCTAATCCGGAGACTTTACAAAATCTTTGTCTCAATGCACAAAACGAAACATGAGCCGATTGATTAGTTTGCCCTCCTTTTTCCTATAGGAGATGAGCAACGAGGACAAGAAAGAATGATCACCATGGAGACAACAGAGATTATACAGGGCAAACGCTCCCTCTTTAAATATAATCTAGGAACACAACATTTCCAATTGACCTCAAGCGAAGCTTGGCCATTGTGAATGGGCTCCAGCAGATGATTCGATACGTATCTAGATACTTGGGCTCCGATACGATACAGGAAAGATCCGTATTAGTTTGAAATTATTCAGTGCAGTTCGGTTTGATTAGAGAACGAAACGATGCGACTCGGTTCGATGCGATTTGGTTCGATGCGCTAATATTTGTTGCATAAATGTAAATCTGCTGCTCATGGAGCTCATGAGCTGGGCCACTCCGAGCTGGATCTGTCTGAGCTGACTTCTCTCTGTGTGTGTGTGTGTGTGTGTGTGTGTGTGTGTGTGTGTGTGTGTGTGTGTGTAAGTGATGTGTGTCTATGGTGTATGTACCATGTAGGCACCTGATCTGAGCCATAAGAGAGACTAGGCATTTACTACCCCTCTATCAGATTAAGGGGGCAATGTAGCCTATGTTTTTGTCCCCCCACTTTGGTTCTGAAATCACCATCACCCATGAATTACCATGGCCTTACCAGTTTATGTAATCTCAACTCATAAAAACATAAAACATGGGGTGGAGGAGTTACAAATGCCCCATGGTGACAGGGACTGGTTGTACACCACAGAGACAAGAGTATGTATGTATGTATGTATGTATGTATGTATGTATGTATGTATGTATGTATGTATGTATGTATGTATGTATGTACAGTACCAGTCAAAAGTTTGGAAACACCTACTCATTCAAGGGTTTATCTTTATTTTTTACATTGTAGAATAATAGTGAAGACATTAAAACTATGAAATAACATATGGAATCATGTAGTAACCAAAAAAGTGTTAACCTCTATGGGATCGGTGTCCTGTATACAGGACGGTTGAGCTAACATGTGCTAATGTGATTAGCATGACTGTTGTAAGTAACAGCAAACTTTCCAGGACATAGACATGTCTTATATGGGCAGAAAGCTTAAATTCATGTTAATCTAAATGCACTGTACAATTTACAGTAGCTATTTCAGTGAAAAAATACCATGCTATTGTTTGAGGAGAGTGCAAAACAACAAAAAACGTATCATGGCAACTGGTTTGATACATTCACCTCTGAAGGTAAATAATGTACTTACATTCAGTAATCTTGCTCTGATTTATCATCCGAAGGGATCCAGAGATTAAATGTAGCATAGTTTTGTTTGATCAAATCCATTTTTATATTAAAATGTAGGAACTGGGTTCTTCAGTTTGAACCCCTGCTGTCTCTGAATCCACACCCACCCCGCCCGGCCATCTAGATGTGTGAAAGTTAGTGTATAAGCTAATGTCCATCATGTATGACATTTACATTTTAATCATTTAGCAGACGCTCTTATCCAGAGCGACTTACAGTTAGTGAGTGCATAACATTTTTTTTTCTTCATACTGGCCCCCCGTGGGAATCGAACCCACAACCCTGGTGTTGCAAGCGCCATGCTCTACCAACTGAGCTACATGTGGGGCTATGACATTCCTGGGAGTGTGTAAACTTACATTTTGTATTACCATATCATTTTTGTATGTTCTCTATAGTTATGCACTTCAAAATGTATAAATTGACCAATTCGGCACATTTGGGCAGACTTGATACAAAATAGTTCAGTATTGCAACGCTTCACTGGATCAATCTGAAACTTTGCACACACACTGCTGCCATCTAGTGGCCAAATCTAAATTGCGCCTAAACTGCAACATTACATTTCAAAGATGTTGTAACAAAAAATGTAATAGAAAACAAATGTTTTTTTGTTTGTATTATCTTTTACCAGATCTAATATGTTATTTCACATTTCCACAAACTTCAAATTGTATCAAGAATATGCATATCCTTGCTTCATGTCCTGAGCTACAGGCAGTTAGATTTAGGTATGTCATTTTAGGCGAAAATGGTTAAAAAAGGGTCCGATCCAAAAAAGTGTTAAACAAATCAAAATATATTTTTGAGATTCTTCAAATAGCCCCCATTTGCCTTGATGACAGCTTTGCACACTCTTGGCATTCTCTCAACCAGCTTCATGAGGTAGTCACCTGGAATGCATTTCAATTAACAGGTGTGCCTTCTTAAAAGTTAATTTGTGGAATTTCTTTCCTTCCTAATGCGTTTAAGCCAATCAGTTGTGCTGTGACAAGCTAGGGGGGAATACAGAAGATAGCTCTATTTGGTAAAAGACCAAGTCCATATTATGGCAAGAACAATTCAAATAAGCAAAGAGAAATGACAGTCCATCATTACTTTAAGACATGAAGGTCAGTCAATACGGAAAATGTCAAGAACTTTGAAAGTTTCTTCAAGTGCAGTCACAAAAACCATCAAGCGCTATGATGAAACTGGCTCTCATGAGGACTGCTACAGGAATGGAAGACCCAGAGTTACCTCTGCTGCAGAGGATAAGTTCATTAGAGTTACCAGCCTCAGAAATTGCAGCCCAAATAAATGCTTCACAGAGTTCAAGTAACAGACACATCTCAAGATCAACTGTTCAGAGGAGACTTTGTGAATCAGGCCTTCATGGTCGAATTGCTGCAAAGAAACCACTACTAAAGGACACCAATAAGAAGAAGAGACCTGCTTGGCCAAGAAACTCGAGCAATGGACATTAGACCGGTGTAAATTTGTCCTTTGTTCTGGAGTCTAAATTGGAGATTTTTGGTTCCAACCGCCTTGTCTTTTTTATTTTTTATTTTTTATTTATTTTGGTGTGTGGATGAACGGATAATTTCCGCATGTGTATTTCGCACCGTAAAGCATGGAGAAGGAGGTGTTATGGTGTGGGGGTGCCTTGCTGGTGACACTGTCTGTGATTTATTTAGAATTCAGGCACACTTAACCAGCATGGCTACCACAGCATTCTGCAGTGATACGCCATCCCATCTGGTTTGGGCTTAGTGGGACTATCATTTGTTTTTCAACAGGACAATGACCCAACACACCTCCAGGCTGTGTAAGGGCTATTTTACCAAGAAGGAGAGTGATGTAGTATTGCATCAGATGACCTGGCCTCCACAATCCCCCGACCTCAACCGAATTTGGGATGAGTCGGACCGCAGAGTAAAGGAAAAGCAGCCAACAAGTGCTCAGCATATGTGGGAACTCCTTCAAGTCTGTTGGAAAAGCATTCCAGGTGAAGCTGATTGAGAGAATGCCAAGAGTGTGCAAAGCTGTCATCAAGGCAAAGTGTGGCTATTTGAATAATCTCAAATATAAAATATATATTTGTTTAACACTTTCTTGGTTACTAAATGATTCCATATGTGTTATTTCATAGTTTCGATGTCTTCACTATTATTCTACAATGTAGAGAATAGTAAATATAAAGAAAACCCCTGGAATGAGTAGGTGTGTCCATACTTTTGACTGGTACTGTATGTATGTGTGTGTGTATGTTTGTGTGTGTGTGTGTGTGTGTGTGTGTGTGTGTGTGTGTGTGTGTATGTGTGTGTGTGTGCGTGTGTGTGTGTGTGTGTGTGTGTGTATGCATGTACTGTAATATTAGAACCAACACTGCAAACATGGTGCTATAGGAAGACTATTAGGCAAATCAGATATGTGCTATTAGATAGAATATTGTTTCTGCTTATGTAAAATATCGCTGACCTCTTGGAGAAAAGGCACTAGAGTTTCAAGATGGAGTTTTCTTTCTGCCAACTCTGAAATACTGTCCACTGCAATTACAGGGGCCATTCTCTATGCTGATTGGCAAAGGGGTAAACAAAATTAATCATTACTGTGAAATGGGTTAGAGGTGATTCACCCATTTAGGAGAGAGGCTGCACCCCACTGTTAGACTCTGAGCTGTTGCTAAGCATGGCTCCTCTGTAGCTCCTCAATAGGTGATTGATTGAACCCATTACATGTTGAGGGGCAGGGCCCAGATCTCATTGGTTGGATTGTTTATGGTTAGGATGGAGGGTTAGAGATGAAGATGCTGTAGTTTACCCCGGTGTCAGGGTGAATTATGATGGACATTTCCTCAGTGGAAATGTATTATGGATCTTTAATCAAACACACTATGGCTATCAACATCACCTCAGTGTGTTTCTGACACCATTTCTCTACATAAAAATACAACTGTGTCAAAGTCCATATTTCAGAAGACACTTGAATATTAAACAAGGCGCAAAGCTAAAGGTGAAATTCATATGTAATTGTAATTTATGTTAAATAATAATGCTATTTGTCATCTAGATCTCTTGAAATGTGTGAGGCCACAAATAATCAACATTGCAAAGATAATGCACCATCTAAGGAAAAAAGCGTTGGGAAAAATAATTAAGAAGAAACAAATAGGAAGATAATAAATAATTAAGATATGAGGTGTGAGTGTCAGTTATGTATACAATGAGAAGTTCGTGCATCATTATGAAGACAGGGCTTCAGGCATAGTGCCTCTAAAAACTCCACCCCCATATTTGATTGTGTTTATTGTCTCAAACCATCTGCGGCTGATAACCCTTGACTGAGCAAGCTGTTAGTCAGCCCAAGTGGGAGTATGGAGGAAAATCAGCCATGCTTTCAAATGGCCTTCCTGTCACAGCTAACTACTACTCCTTCTATAAGATCACAACAACCTCAAACTGCTGCTGGGTTGAAACTGGATGGAAAAAGAGAGAGAACAGTCACACAACACCCAGACATGTAATGGCTCCTATCACAAAGGTAGAAGTGTCCAAAAAGCTTGGAGAATACGATTACTAACCGGGATGCTACTTTATGTTCAGTTAAACTATGACCGCTTTGGAAGAATTCCAATCCGACGGCTTCAAGAGTGTTATCAGGAGTGGCTTGCGCAAATCTGCATGCAAATAGGTGTTTATTGCCAGGAAGCCAGACCATTTACCAAACTAGGGAGGGTGGGAGCGAGGGAGGGGGATAGAGAGAGTGATAGAGAGAGAGAGAGAGAGAGAGAGAGAGAGAGAGAGAGAGAGAGAGAGAGAGAGAGAGAGAGAGAGAGGATCACCTCTTCCCAGCCTCAGTGATATGTGATATCAGATGTATTTCAACAGGGATGCAGGCCGGAGCTCTTTAAAGACTGGTGAACTGGGGAAATGTTTTTGGAATACAAACAGGTTTTCTTGTCAATGGATGGAGAGACAAAAAAGGAAAGAGAGTAGGACTACTTCCAGCTGGATGGTAATGTCCAGCAATTACTGTGGAGCCGGGATGCTATTGAGTCCAAAATATACCTGAATTGCTTTTTGGAACAAGTGAGGACAGTGTGTCTCAGAGGAAAAAGTGGAGCACACTGACACTAATTTACTGTCATATTCATCCCAAACATAGTGGATGTTTTTTATTACCTAATTCAATGTGGATCAAATGGTGCATTTATACACAGTGTATCACGTAGCACAAGCACAGGAGGTGTCACTCAAATCAACTTCCTGTAAATTGACAGATTGAATTCACATTGCTCCCAATCAAATCCCCCTGTCTCCTGCCTTGACTGGCCACCTGACCCCGCCGATTCTGGTTGATAGTCATCTTCCTCCAGATGTCTGCTGAGTCCTCCATAAATATCCCTCCTGATTGGCCCCATAACTCAACGCACAGGGATGCGCTTCGGTTCGACCCTTGCCTGACCTTCCAGTGTGCAGTGGAGACAGATCCCAGACTGACCCCATGGAAACTGAATTGAGCGCTGCTCGCTGGATGTCAGGTGCTGACAAGTTGCATAAACACCAAGTGAGGAGTGGGCCTCACCTGAATGGCAGAGATAACAGTAAGCGTCAGAAAGATGAAAGGCTAAACTTGGACAGGGTTGTGTTGGGAGGGCTTGGTTTGAAACTGGATTTAACCTTCTAATCCAAGATAGATTAAGAATATTACTATGATCAGGCTTGAACTGACCCTCAGTTAGAAGTCATTCTATGGGTGTTAATGACGATCTTTGATAATTATTATTGTTATCGTTATGCTTCATGAATTAATGCACTGCTAGCTGTAGTTAATCTGATTAAAGAACAAAACATGGTGATCTTGAATAACATTCAACCCCCTCGACACACCAACTACAATTAAAATACATATCCTCATCCGGCTCCCAATCAATGAACCTGCTTTTAAAATGGACTACAACACCCCCAACCCCCCAATTGCTTCCAGCCATTGCACTAATGCTACAGTAGTTAGCATTGGCTTGTGAAACTACCTCTAACTTCCTTCATAATGGACACAGAGACATACAAATGGTATCCACAAGTTCATCTGACTCTGTGAATATAGATAATGGGCCTCATTGCCAAAATCCCGAAGTATCCCTTTAAGCTGAACAAGTGTGTCATCAACAGCCAACTGACCTGGGTTTAAAGTGTTCCTTTAAGCTAACTATCTAGATCAGGGGTGTCAAACTCATTTTAGCTCATGGAGGAAAATCTATTCCCAAGTGGGCCGGACCGGAAAAATCATGGTATATATAACTTAAAAACAACAACTTCAGATTGTTTTCTTTGTTTTAATACGATCAACATACAACATAAAGCTGGAGCCTGAGGACAGTGTGTCCAAAATAGTACAAGCACAACATCACTATTAATCATAAAACACGTCAAGTTTATTTGAAAATTCTAAAGAAAAAGAACACACAAACACACAATGCCTCAGTGATTAACAGAACTGTTTCACAGATCACAGAACTATATCAGGGTGTCATTTCTCAGGCAGAAATGTAGATAAAAATAACGAAATCCTGTTCCCCAAACAAGTGCAAGAACCACAGTCAAGAATAGGTTAAATATACAAATAAAATAAAATCAATTAAAAACAATAGCACATCAACATAAAAACATATAAAACATAAAGCTGGAGCCTGAGGACAGTGTCCAAAAAGCACAACATCACTATTAATCATAAAACACCTCAAGTTATTTGAAAGTTCTGAGGACAAAGAACACACAAACACACAATGCCTCAGTGATTCACAGAAGTATATCACAGATCACAGAACTATATCAGGGTGTCATTTCTCAGGCAGAAATGTAGATAAAAATAATGAAATCCTGTTCCCCAAACAAGTGCAAGAACCACAGAGTCAAGAATAGGTTAAATATACAAATAAAATAAAAACAATTAAAAACAATATCACATCAACATAAAAACATATAAACATAAATCTGAAAGCGTTGCTCAAACTCCCGTAACAGTCCAGTTATTTTATCTTTGAACCGCTTCATGTCTGCCACATGTTGGGTCGCGCACACATTTTTCAGACAGGGGAAGTGAGCTGCATCACCACCGGCAAGTTGCGTCTCCCACAATGACAGCTTCAACTTGAAAGAACATATGCTGTCATAATACTGCGTGACAACTTTGTTGCGCCCTTGCAGCTGTTTGTTCAAGTTATTCAGGTGCTCTGTAACATCCACCATAAATGCAAGGTCCGGCATCCATTCTGCGGAATGAAATTCTAACACTGGTTTGCCCTTTTTCTTCCATGAACTGTTCAATTTCTTCTCGTAAATCAAAGAAACGCCTCAGCACAGCACCTCGGCTTAACCATCTTACCTCAGTGTGGTATGGCAGGCCATAGATGTGGTCTTTCTCTCTTGAGAAGGCTGTCAAACTGACGGTGATTCAGGCTTCTGGATCGGATGAAATTAACAGTTTGGATGACCACCTTCATGACGTTATCCATCTTTAATGACTTGCAACACAAAGCCTCCTGGTGCAAAAATAGAGTGAAAAAGTCAAAAAATCACGTCCTCCATTTGCAGATTGCACTTTCTCTCTGAACTTTGTCACAACGCCTGCTTTTTTCCTGATCGTTGAGGGCGCACCATCTGTAGCCAGGCTGACAGCGGGACCAGTCCACTCCGACCCTGTCCAGCGCGCCGACGAGTGCGGTAAAAATATCAGCTGCTGTCGTTGTATCTGTCATCGCACCAACTCCACGAACTCCTCGGTGACGGTCAATGTGTCATCAACTCCGCGGATGAAAAAATGGCCAGTTGTGCAACATCTGTAATGTCCGTGCTTTCATCAATTGCAACCAAAACGCAATAAATGACTTTACTTTTGCTTCAACTGGCTGTCCAAATCCACTGAAAGATCGGAAATCCTGTCTGCAACTGTGTTTCTTCTCAGGCTGATATTTGCAAAAGCCTGCCGCTTTTTCAGGGCACACAATCTCCGCTGCCTTCATCATGCATGTTTTTACAAATTCACCCTCACTAAATGGTTTTGAAGCCACTGCGATTTCATTAGCAATGAGGTAGTTAGCTTTCACTGCAAGCGTCACTGATGTCTCGGCTGTGAGTAAACACAGACCGCTGTTTCTTCAGACCCGCCAACAGTTCATTCACCTTCTCTCATCTCCGCTGTCCTTGAAAGTTGTCATATTTGTCGGCATGAAGACTCACATAGTGGCGTACGAAGGTTATATTCTTTCAGCACTGCAACATGCTCTGAACACACCAAACATACAGCTTTCCCATTCAATTCCGTGATTAAATAGGATGACCATTTTTCTTGGAACACTCTGCACTCTGCGTCCCTTTTCTCTTTTTTGACAGAGACATATTGGGGCAATGAGGGTGCCAAAGCACATAATGTTAAAAGTAGAAGCCATAATAAATATCGCGGGCAAAACAAAGTAGCTCATTGGCTGCACGTGCTTGACCTACTTGCTCTGCCCCGGTATAAACAGTTTGCTTGCTTAACACAATTGCTATTGCGCCATCCAGTGGACGCAATTGGAACAGCAGTTTATTTTATTGAAAAATTGCAGCGCATTTACGTTTGACACCCCTGATCTAGATGACATTGAAATTCATAGACACACATAGAACACTATGGAGCGTAGATTATCCTTTAGTGTGACCAGATAGTCCATGTATCCAGCACTTTCTCTAATTTGTTTAAAATGTGTGTTTGATAAGGTAATCTTGGGGAGCTGTTAAAGTGGCTTGCGAAAGTATTCACCCCCCTTGGCATTACTCCTATTGTGTTGCCTTACAACCTGGAATTAAAATAGATTTTTTGGGGGGTTTGTATAATTTGATTTACACAACACGCCTAGCACTTTGAAGATGCAAAATATTTTGTATTGTGAAACAAACAAAAAAACAGATAACTTGAGCTATTCACCCACTCAAATTCAATACTTTGTAGAGCCACCTTTTGCAGCAATTACAGCTGCAAGTCAATCAATCAATTTTATTTTATATAGCCCTTCTTACATCAGCTAATATCTCGAAGTGCTGTACAGAAACCCAGCCTAAAACCCCAAACAGCTA
The DNA here is from genome assembly GCF_020615455.1 of Coregonus clupeaformis. NCBI lineage: Eukaryota > Metazoa > Chordata > Actinopteri > Salmoniformes > Salmonidae > Coregonus > Coregonus clupeaformis. The sequence goes on along the minus strand of NC_059225.1, from coordinate 5,527,477 downwards.
GTAATGCAGGTGTAGAAGCACGGTGGCTAGGAAAAACTCCCTAGAAAGGCGAAAACCTAGGAAGAAACCTAGAGAGGAACCAGGCTATGAGGGGTGGCCAGTCCTCTTCTGGCTGTGCCGGGTGAAGATTATAACAGAACCATGCCAAGATGTTCAAAAATGTTCATAAGTGACAAGCATGGTCGAATAATAATCAGGAATAAATCTCAGTTGGCTTTTTCATAGCCTGATCATTAAGAGTTGAAAACAGCAGGTCTGGGACAGGTAGGGGTTCCAACCGCAGGCAGAACAGTTGAAACTGGAATAGCAGCAAGGCCAGGCAGACTGGGGACAGCAAGGAGTCACCACGGCCGGTAGTCCCTGACGTATGGTCCTAGGGCTCAGGTCTCTCAGTTGGCTTTTCATAGCCGATCATTAAGAGTTGAAAACAGCAGGTCTGGGACAGGTAGGGGTTTCGTAACCGCAGGCAGAACAGTTGAAACTGGAATAGCAGCAAGGCCAGGCGGACTGGGGACAGCAAGGTGTCATCATGCCCGGTAGTCCTGACGTATGGTCCTAGGGCTCAGGTTCTCAGAGAGAAAGAGAGAACGAGAGAATTAGAGAGAGCATACTTAAATTCACACAGGACACTGGATAAGACAGGAGAAGTACTCCAGGTATAACCAACTAACCCCAGCCCCCCGACACATAAACTACTGCAGCATAAATACTGGAGGCTGAGACAGGAGCGGTCCGGAGACACTGTGGCCCCATCCGAAGAAACCCCGGACAGGGCCAAACAGGAAGGATATAACCCCACCCACTCTGCCAAAGCACAGCCCCCGCACCACTAGAGGGATATCCTCAACCACCAACTTACAATCCTGAGACAAGGCCGAGTATAGCCCACAGAGGTCTCCACCACAGCACAAACCAAGGGGGGCGCCAACCCAGACAGGAAGATCACGTCAGTAACTCAACCCACTCAAGTGACGCACCCCTCCCAGGGACGGCATGAAAGAGCACCAGCAAGCCAGTGACTCAGCCCCTGCAACAGGGTTAGAGGCAGAGAACCCCCAGTGGAGAGGGGAACCGGCCCGGCAGAGACAGCAAGGGCTGTTCGTTGCTCCAGAGCCTTTCCGTTCACCTTCACACTCCTGGGCCAGACTACACTCCAATCATATGACCTACTGAAGAGATAAGTCTTCAGTAAAGACTTAAAGGTTGAGACCGAGTCTGCGTCTCTCACATGGGTAGGCAGACTGTTCCATAAAAATGGAGATCTATAGGAGAAAAGCCCTGCCTCCCGCTGTTTGCTTAGAAATTCTAGGGACAATTAGGAGGCTCATGCGTCTTGTGACCGTAGCGTACGTATTGGTATGTACGGCAGGACCAACTCGGAAAGATAGGTAGGAGCAAGCCCATGTAACGCTTTATAGGTTAACAGTAAAACCTTGAAATCAGCCCTTGCCTTAACAGGAAGCCAGTGTAGGGAAGCTAGCACTGGAGTAATATGATCAAATTTCTTGGTTCTAGTCAGGATTCTAGCAGCCGTATTTAGCACTAACTGAAGTTTATTTAGTGCTTTATCCGGGGTAGCCGGAAAATAGAGCATTGCAGTAGTCTAACCTAGAAGTAACAAAATGCATGGATTAATTTTTCTGCATCATTTTTGGACAGAAAATTTCTGATTTTTGCAATGTTACGTAGATGGAAAAAAGCTGTCCTTGGAAACAGTCTTGATATGTTCGTCAAAAGAGAGATCAGGGGTCAAGAGTAACGCTTGAGGTCCTTCACAGTTTTATTTGAGACGACTTTACAACCATCAAGATGAATTGTCAGATTTAACAGAAGATCTCTTTGTTTCTTGGGACCTAGAACAAGCATCTCTGTTTTGTCCGAGTTTAAAAGTAAAAAGTTTTCAGCCATCCACTGTCATGAGCCCTCTCACTCCACCGGGTTACCACCTTAATTGGTTTCCACTATCTTCCACTCTGCTCACCTCTCTCTCTCTACTCAGCCTAACTAGCTCCACCTGTCCCTGCTCTGCTCGGCTCTAATTACTCTGCCAGCTGCGCTGCATTACCCACTAACCTCTCCCAGTATATTAGGCCCTGTCTTTCAGCTCTCCGGTGTCAGATCGTCTGCAAAGCTCACACCCGAACCTGTTTGCTCGCGCTTCTGGCTCACCCTGGTTTTGTGACCCCGGACCTGCCTGGTTTTTGGTTACTCTTCTGCCTCAGGAGATCCAGACCTGCTTCTGCCATTACGACTCCTGACTACTCTTCAATCCCGGTATCTCTGACCAGCCTTCTGCCTTGCTACTACGTATTTTGGATTTCCCCTGAACTGTACTGCTGCCTGGTTTCATTTCAGCCCCGTTGTGTCTGTGTTTCCTCCCCCCCAGGACTTCTGGACCACCCACCACCGGCGTCATCGGACGCATCGCTGCCACTGGGGGAGGCACAGACCCAGCACATCGGACGGGATAACCCCTGGAGCCTTCACTCCTCCCTACATCCCTTTCCCCTTAAGTTTAAATAAACTTTCTGGTGTGACGAATTGTGGTCCTCTTGTCGTCTGTCTGAACCGTGACAGTACGATCTGACCATCATGGACTCAGCGCACACTTCCCCCGACATGGAAACCGAAGAGCCTGAGCAACCCACCGCCATGCTACGCCTGGAACACACTGAGAGAGAGCTAGGCCGCATGAGCGGCGTCATCTCCCCTCTCTGCTTCAGGTCGGCCACCAACAGCATCAGCAGTTCCAGCAGCACCAGCAGCAGTCCCAGCAGCAGCAACAACAACTCGCTTCATGATCATTCAACTCCTCACCAACCTGACCCCAGCCAGTCTGCCCACCAGCCCTGCCCCCGAGTTACCTGCCCCGGTCATTGCAGCCGCTGCTCGGAACCCAAGATTGGAAACCCCGAGCGGTTCAACGGCGATTCAACCCAGGTCCGGCCATTCCTGACTAGCTGCCGACTTCAGTTCTCCTTGCAGCCAAGGACCTTCGCCACGGAGGGGGCTAGAGTTGGGTATGCCATCACTCACCTGACGGGCCGTGCTCGACTCTGGGGAACAGCAGAGTTCGAACGTCAAACCCCCGCATGTGCAACCTTCGACCTGTTTGCTGAGGAGATGCTGAAGGTGTTTGACCTGGATTCACCAACCGCAGAGGCGTCTCGTGAACTGTTCAGTATTCGACAAGGCAGACGTACAGTCGCAGACCATTCCATCGACTTCCGAACCCTGGCTAGACGAAGTTCTTGGAACACACCATCGTTGGTGGACGCGTTTCTTCCATAGTTTGGCTGACTATATCAAGGGACGAGTTGGTCTCCCAGAACTGCCTTCCACTCTTGATGAAGCCATCGCACTGACTGTCAGGATCGACAGAGGGATACAGACCCGTCGTCGTGAGAGGGGGCGCCAAGGTCCACCTACTACCGGCATTCGGAGAGATCCGACTGGGCTCCTGTCATCTACTGCCACTCACCCAGGTCAGCTTGATCAGTCTGAGCCTATGGAGATTGGGCGAGCCTCTCTCACTCCTGCAGAGCGCCAGCGGCAGCTCCACCTCAAACCTCTGTCTCTATTGTGGAGGTGACGGACATCGTGTGGTAACCTGCCCTTTAAAGGGCCGAAGCTCACCGGGCATAGGGGGAGTCCGGTTGAGTTCAATGACCATCCAGTCCTCCACCGCAAACCCCTGCTGCAAGTTCACCTCCGCCTCTCTGACTCAACTCACACCCTGGCTGCTCTGGTGGATTCTGGCGCCGAAGCCAACATAATGGACATCAAGCTGGCACGCCAACTGGGACTGGAGAACCTCCGTTTGACACCTCCTATTCCTGCCCGGGCACTGGATGGACACTTACTCGGATCGGTCACTCATGTCACGGCCCCGGTCTCGATGGGTCTGTCCGGAAACCATCAAGAAACTATCCAGTTTCACCTGCTCCCCTCTCCAGGCCAACCCCTCATCCTGGGTTACCCATGGCTCGCCCGGCACAACCCTCAGCTCGACTGGGTGACCGGGGTGATCAGGAGTGGGGAGAGGACTGCCACCGAACCTGCCTGCTTGCCGCCGCACCTCCCCTCGGCCAGTACCTACTAACTCCGCTCCTGACCCCTCCAAGGACCCTGTGTCGATTCTGCCAAGTCCCTGCATCGTTGCAGCTCTGACCTGGGCTGTTGAGGAACAGGTGCTGGAGGCTCTCCGTAACCAGCCAGGTCCCAGCACTTGCCCAGCTGACCGCCTTTTTGTCCCCGAAGACCTGAGGTCCCAGGTCGTTCAGTGGGGACATGACTCCCGCCTAGCTTGTCACCCTGGCTCCACCCGCACTTACAACCTGCTCGCCCAGAGGTTCTGGTGGCGCTCTCTGAGGAAGGATGTACGGAATTCGTCCAAGCCTGCCCCATCTGCAACCAACACAAGTCGTTCTGCCAGCCCCCAGCCGGATTGCTGCAGCCCCTGCCTGTGCCCAGGAGTCCGCTGGTCCCTGCTGCGCCTTGTCCTCCTCCTCCACGGCTCGTCGATGGTGGTCTGGTTTACACCGTCCGCCGCCTGCTTCGGTCCAGACGGAGGGGTAGGGGTCTCCAGTACCTCATTGACTGGGAGGGCTATGGACCTGAGGAAAGGACCTGGGTGCCAGCTAGTCGGATTGTGGATAGGACTCTCATCACCGCTTTCCACCAACGGCATCCTGATCAACCTGCAATCCGTAGGGCCGCCCCCAGAGGGATCCCCTAACCGTCCCTGCCCGCTCGGCTTCCTGTCCTGTGCCTGATCCTGTCTCGGGACCTGTCCCATCTCCCCGACCACGGCCCTCCGGCTTCCTCCGAGGATGAGGACGTTCGCTCGGACCGTTCGGAGGAGTTCTCAGCCCTCCTCCGGCTCCCCTCCTCCCGCCCGGCGTGGTGTTGCTCTTGGGACTTCTGGGGCCGTCCCTTGGGGGGTTCTGTCATGAGCCCTCTCACTCCACCGGGTTACCACCTTAATTGGTTTCCACTATCTTCCACTCTGCTCACCTCTCTCTCTCTACTCAGCCTAACTAGCTCCACCTGTCCCTGCTCTGCTCGGCTCTAATTACTCTGCCAGCTGCGCCTGCATTACCCACTAACCTCTCCCAGTATATTAGGCCCTGTCTTTCAGCTCTCCGGTGTCAGATCGTCTGCAAAGCTCACACCCGGAACCTGTTTGCTCGCGCTTCTGGCTCACCCTGGTTTTGTGACCCCGGACCTGCCTGGTTTTGGTTACTCTTCTGCCTCAGGAGATCCAGACCTGCTTCTGCCATTACGACTCCTGACTACTCCTTCAATCCCCGGTAACTCTGACCAGCCTTCTGCCTTGCTACTACGTATTTTGGATTTCCCCTGAACTGTACTGCTGCCTGGTTTCATTTCGCCCCCGTTGTGTCTGTGTTTCCTCCCCCAGGACTTCTGGACCACCCACCACCGGCGTCATCGGACGTCGCTGCCACTGGGGGAGGCACAGACCCAGCACATCGGACGGGATAACCCCCTGGAGCCTTCACTCACTCCCTACATCCCTTTCCCCTTAAGTTTAAATAAACTTTCTGGTGTGACGCAATTGTGGTCCTCTTGTCGTCTGTCTGAACCGTGACATCCACTTCCTTATGTCTGAAACACAGGCTTCTAGCGAGGGCAATTTTGGGGCTTCACCATGTTTCATTGAAATGTACAGCTGTGTGTCATCCGCATAGCAGTGAAAGTTAACATTATGTTTTCGAATAACATCCCCAAGAGGTAAAATATATAGTGAAAACAATAGTGGTCCTAAAACGGAACCTTGAGGAACACCGAAATGTACAGTTGATTTGTCGGAGGACAGACCATTCACAGAGACAAACTGATATCTTTCCGACAGGTAAGATCTAAACCAGGCCAGAACTTGTCCGTGTAGACCAATTTGGGTTTCCAGTCTCTCCAAAAGAATGTGGTGATCGATGGTGTCAAAGGCAGCACTAGGGTCTAGTAGCACGAGGACAGATGCAGAGCCTCGGTCTGACGCCATTAAAAGGTCATTTACCACCTTCACAAGTGCAGTCTCAGTGCTATGATGGGGTCTAAAACCAGACTGAAGCATTTCGTACACATTGTTTGTCTTCAGAAAGGCAGTGAGTTGCTGCGCAACAGCTTTTTTCTAAAATTTTTGAGAGGAATGGAAGATTCGATATAGGCCGATAGTTTTTTATATTTTCCGGGTCAAGGTTTGGCTTTTTCAAGAGAGAGCTTTATCACTGCCACTTTTAGTGAGTTTGGTACACATCCGGTGGATAGAGAGCTGTTTATTATGTTCAACATAGGAGGGCCAAGCACAGGGGAAGCAGCTCCTTCAGCAGTTTAGTAGGAATAGGATCCAGTATGCAGCTTGAAGGTTTAGAGGCCATGATTATTTTCATCATTGTGTCAAGAGATATAGTACTAAAACACTTAAGTGTCTCTCCCGATCCCAGGCCCTGCATGAGATCTGCAGATCCAGGACAGCTAAGCCCCTGGAGGAATACGCAGATTCAAAGAGGAGTCCGTAATTTGCTTTCTAATGGTCATGATCTTTTCCTCAAAGAAGTTCATGAATTTATTACTGCTGAAGTGAAAGCCATCCTCTCTTGGGGAATGCTGCTTTTTAGTTAGCTTTGCAACAGTATCAAAAAGAAATTTTGGATTATTCTTATTTTCCTCGATTAAGTTGGAAAAAGTAGGATGATCGAGCAGCAGTGAGGGCTCTTCGGTACTGCACGGTACTGTCTTTCCAAGCTAGTCGGAAGACTTCCAGTTTGGTGTGGCGCCATTTCCGTTCCAATTTCCTGAAGCTTGCTTCAAAGCTCGGGTATTTTCTGTATACCAGGGAGCTAGTTTCTTATGACAAATGTTTTTCCGTTTTTAGGGTGCAACTGCATCTAGGGTATTGCGCAAGGTTAAATTGAGTTCCTCAGTTAAGTGGTTAACTGATTTTTGTCCTCTGACGTCCTTGGGTAGGCAGAAGGAGTCTGGAAGGGCATCAAGGAATTTTTGTGTTGTCTGAGAATTTATAGCACCCGACTTTTGATGCTCCTTGGTTGGGGTCCGAGCAGATTATTTGTTACGATTGCAAACGTAATAAAATGGTGGTCCGATAGTCCAGGATTTTGTGGAAAAACATTAAGATCTACAACATTTATTCCATGGGACAAAACTAGGTCTATCTATACAACAGCCATTAAGAATGAAAGGAAGACTGCCATAATGTTGTGTCCACTCGCTGTGTTCTTCCAGATAAACAGTATGTCTCTATAAGCTTGGCACATCTAGCCACTGGGATTTTTGCCCATTCTTCAAGACAAAACTGCTCCAGCTCCTTCAAGTTGGATGGGTTATGCTGGTGTACAGCAATCTTTAAGTCATACCACAGATTCTCAATTGGATTGAGGTCTGGGATTTGACTAGGCCATTCCAAGACATTTAAATGTTTCCCCTTAAACCACTCAGTGTTGCTTTAGCTGCTGGAAGGTGAAACTCCGTCCCAGTCTCAAATCTCTGGAAGACTGAAACAGGTTTCCCTCAAGAATTTCCCTGTATTTAGCGCAATCCATCATTCCTTCAATTCTGACCAGTTTCCCAGTCCCTGCCGATGAAAAACATCCCCACAGCATGATGCTGCCACCACCATGCTTCACTATGGGGATGGTGTTCTCGGGGTGATGAGAGGTGTTGGGTTTGCGCCAGACATAGTGTTTTCCTTGATGGCCAAAAAGCTTATTTTAGTCTCATCTGACCAAGTACCTTCTTCCATATGTTTGGGGAGTCTCCCACATGCCTTTTGGCGAACACCAAACGTGTTTGCTTGTTTATTTCTTTAAGCAATGGCTTTTTTCTGGCCACTCTTCCGTAAAGCCCAGCTCTGTGGAGTGTACGGCTTAAAGTGGTCCTATGGACAGATACTCCAATCTCCGCTGTGGAGCTTTGCAGCTCCTTCAGGGTTATCTTTGGTCTCTTTGTTGCCTCTCTGATTAATGCCCTCCTTGCCTGGTCCATGAGTTTTGGTGGGCGGCCCTCTCTTGGCAGGTTTGTTGTGGTGCAATATTCTTTCCATTTTTTAAAAATGGATTTAATGGTGCTCCGTGGGATGTTTAAAGTTTCGGATATATTTTTATAACCCAACCCTGATCCGTACTTCTCCACAACTTTGTCCCTGACCTGTTTGGAGAGCTCCTTGGTCTTCATGGTGCCACTTGCTTGGTGGTGCCCCTTGCTTAGTGGTGTTGCAGACTCTAGGGCCTTTCAGAACAGGTGTACTGTATATATACTGAGATCATGTGACACTTAGATTGTACACAGGTGGACTTTATTTAACTAATTATGCGACTTCTGAAGGTAATTGGTTGCACCAGATCTTATTTAGGGGCTTCATAGCAAAGAGGGTGAATACATATGCACACACCACTTTTCCGTTATTTATTTTCTATACATTTTTGAAACAAGTTATTTTTTTCATTTCACTTCACCAATTTGGACTATTTTGTGTATGTCCATTACATGAAATCCAAATAAAAATCAATTTAAATTACAGGTTGTAATGCAACAAAATAGGAAAAACACCAAGGGGGATGAATACTTTTGCAAGGCCCTGTATATACCCCAGGCTATGTCTGGCAGGTCTGTATATTCGTGAGGAAAGGCATTTGCCATACTTGTCATGATCCTATTTTGAATGGCTCTGTGCAGTAATAAGGTCATTTATCTTGGGCCAGGGGAGAGGATCTATAGTTGTCATACTGGGGCGCAGAAGATAGATGTAATAGACGAAGCCTGGCTGCACTTTGGCCTAAATGTCCTCCCGCCTTTTCCAATCTCAACCAAATCAGGGTCATTTTGCAGTCTAAAAGGATCTGAAAAACCAATAATGTCACATCTTATGAGGGGGAGCTGGGGTGAAATGGAACAAATGAAAAGCTTCTGGCCGCTGGCTTGGTGAAACAGTATTGCATTTGGTTGTTTTGTTCACTCAGGGTTTTGATATTTCACAGACACTATACAACAGCCATTAAGAATGAAAGGAAGACTGCCATCATGTTGTGTCCACTCGCTGTGTTCTTCCAGATAAACAGTGTCTGAAGAAAACTCCAGCAGCACGTTATCAGATCAAATCCCATCTGCATTTCTTCAACCTAGACAGAATATAATTCAATATGAGAGGATCATGGCTCCAGGCCATCTATAAATCACTGCTAGGCAAGTCCCCGCCTTATCTTAGCTCATTGGTCACCATAGCAACACCCACCCGTAGTATGCGCTCCAACAGGTATATCTCACTGGTCATCCCCAAAGCCAACACCTCCTTTGGCCACCATTCCTTCCAGTTCTCTGCTGCCAATGACTGGAACAAATTGCAAAAATCTCTGAAGCTGGAGAAACTTATCTCCCTCACTAACTTTAAGCATCAGTTGTCAGAGCACCTTACCGATCACTGCACCTGTACACAGCCCATCTGAAATTAGCCCGCCCAACTACCTCATCCCTATATTGTTATTTATTTTGCTAATTTGTACCCCAGTATCTCTATTTGCACATCATCTCTTGCACATCTATCATTCCAGTGTTAATACTAATTGTAATTATTTTGCACTATAGCCTATTTATTGCCTTACCTCCATAACTTGCTACATTTACACACACTGTATATATATTTTTCTGTTGTATTTTTGACTTTATGTTTTGTTTTACCCCATATGTAACTCCGTGTTGTTGTTTTTATCGCACTGCTTTGCTTTATCTTGGCCAGGTCGCAGTTGTAAATGAGAACTTGTTCTCAACTGGCTTACCTGGTTAAATAAAGGTGAAATAAATAAAATAAAATAAAAATTCGGAAAAGGCATGGGGCATATTTCTGGCTCTATCTCAAACCGTCCTACCACTCTATTTCCATCTTCTTCTAATAATACCATAGTGCAAAAGACAAAAGTTTGTGCATAGCTCATCATCCATCCTATTGCCATAGCAGTATAGTAGTCACTCTGAGATAGTCTTTCATTCTGCTTCCCACTGATACTCTCCCTCGATAGGGCAGATATAAATAGCCGGTCATGGGGTCAAATTCCTTGGGGTGAATTAATATTATAATTCCGAGGATCAACCAGAAAGACTGGAATGAGCGTGTTTTCATAGCTAGAGTGGGAATCCGATGATCATACAGAGATGACGGTCGTCATGGCAACCCAGGATCTTGCATGGTGTGAATACTTTGTTTTCTCTCTAACGTGTCCCATTACACATTTCTGAAATGTGGAGAAATCTGAGAGAAAAGTCAGCGCTAAAAAATAGATGTGACTAATTTCCTCTTTCCCTTTCATTGGTACAACTTCCAAGTACTGGCCTGCTTCTGGTTCTAATAAGCTATTTCCTCATTGACTAAAAACATATATAGTAATGGGTATATTATTCAAAGTTAAGAACAGTCATAGGAAGATATAGCCTGGTGTTTATTACTATCCCTTGGCTGAGTCTCCAGTGTCAGTACTGCTGCCACCTTGCCAAGACCAATTGACACCTTCTCCTGGAAAGACATAACCTGAACCACACACTGTCAGAGCTATAACACCTGCTTAACACCTGTCTTAGCCCTCCAGCCATGGTCTTTTCAATTAGAATATTCACCTAAATAACTGTCTTACAGTAAGTACAATAGAACCTATCCTTGTCACCTTGGGATCAAGAACATATCCTTGTCACCTTGGGGTCAAGGACCTATCCTTGTCACCTTGGGGTCAAGAACCTATCCTTGTCACCTTGGTATCAAGAACGTATCATTGTCACCTTGGGGTCAAGAACCTATCCTTGTCACCTTGGGATCAAGAACATATCCTTGTCACCTTGGGGTCAAGAACCTATCCTTGTCACCTTGGGATCAAGAACCTATCCTTGTCACCTTGGGGTCAAGAAACTATCCTTGTCACCTTGGGGTCAAGAACCTATCCTTGTCACTTTGGGGTCAAGAACCTATCCTTGTCACCTTGGGATCAAGAACCGATCCTTGTCACCTTGGGATCAAGAACCGATCCTTGTCACCTTGGGATCCAGAACCTATCCTTGTCACCTTGGGGTCAAGAGTACAGAATAAACCAGGGCGAATACAAACTTTTATTATTTGAATATCAAGGGAGGGAAAATGAGAACTGTCACCTATACCATGTGAGTAAACTTGCAGAAGTTCCACTTGACCGCGAGGAGAAGCCATTTTAAAGGTTGACAAAACAAGATCCGTCAACATTGTATGGAGAGATAAGCCGGCAGCGGGGGAGTCTGGGGGAGTGTGAGGGGGACTCGGAGAGACTCTCCCTCCCAGACGGAGGAGTATGTTGGCTGTGGCTAGTAGGGGACACGCCTCCACTTCTCCCAGGGGATGGAGGGAGGATGGAGGGGGGGAGGCAGCGCCGGCTCCTTGTGGCATGGCTGTGAGGAGGAGATAAATGAAGCTGGGAGCGGTTGGAACGCTTTCCACTAGGCGGAGACGGTGGAGAGGAGAATGGCCATCTGTGAGCAGACTGAACACACGCTGCTGTAGAGCTTATCTTATTACCGGCCCTCCTGGAGAGTGGCAACTTTGTTTCCTTCCAGCCTCTCTGTTTCTCTGTCCTTCCACCTCTCCTTCCCTCCCCCCTCGTTATTTTGTTCTCTCTCTCTCTTTCAGCAAATCCCAAACAAAACGATGTTACTTTTAATTTAAAAGTGGCTGGGGACTTCATTAAGTGCTGTTAAACATCTCTAATTATAAGTACCGGTATGTGTCTGACTGGCCAAGCTGTTCCTTTCTACATCCCTCTCCTCTCAACACACCATAGAAAGCTTTCAAGACAGAATGTGGAGCTCCTCAGTTTTAGCGTGTATTTAACAGAACTCTACTGAAGGCAAATTAAAACATCCATTACAGGACATAAACACTGCTCTCTGTGTCACCCACATTACAAGGGAAACATGGTAACACCCGCAAATGGATATAATCGCATAATATATTCAAATTGTGTACAACCATCATCAAATTCAACAGCTCCTACCATAAGCATCCCATGCGTTGTTGTGGTTGGGCTGGGGAGATGTCTGGTTCGATAATTCGGTGGTGGGGTGTAGAGGGCGGCCTGACTACCTGTGAGCACTATGTCATGTGGCAGTGGAACGTGACTCAGGGCCACTCCCCCTGTCTGCTACACACACATGCACACAGTATGCCCACTGCAGGCATACAACAAAGACCCTCAAAATAAACATGTAGTGCCATAATTCATACTACAGCTGGATCACATTGATACAGAGGGTGCATGTACAGTTTATGGTACATCAGTGCAACAATAATGTGTAACCAGAAACAGTGATGCACTTCATACATAATGTCCATATCAACACAGTGTTGTCAATGCCAATGAGTCATTGCGGACATTCATGATTTACATCTTAAAAGCTCAGGAGCACCAGCTCAATAACCCTGGGAGGGTGAGTCATGTAGTTCATAGAAATACCCTATAGAAATCTACATAGACTCTTATCCTCTCCCTCATATACAACAACAGCACAATACTACAGCTAATTGCTTGTGGCAATGTAACATGCAACTGCTATCACTGTAGCTTTTGTGTTAGACTATCTACTGATGTTTCTACAAAAACATACTAAGGAGGCTTCTTTACGCTGACATTTTGTGTGACATTGGTGACACTGACAGCTATGCCACTGTGACAGTGACACACACACACACACACACACACACACACACACACACACACACACACACACACACACACACACACACACAAGCAGGGGGCTGAGTTAGTGGATAGGTATGGGTGGAGAGGTTGGATGTGCTGGTTTCTACGCCACAAGCAGTGCTCAGATTGGGAAGGAGTGGGGGGAGAGGGGAGGGGTGCTGTCCTCTTTAGTACCACTCAGCCTTACCATAGATAGCTGGATTGACGGCTGTGGGGATGGAGGGTGGAGGGAGTGGGGCCCAGAGAATCTCACTGAGCTGGGGGTACCTGGACCAGTCAGGGGGAGTCCAAGGAGGTCCCTAGGGTGCCATTCATCTTGCAGACAAGGAGCTAAGCCTCTCTCTCTGTGTGTGTGTGTGTGTGTGTGTGTGTGTGTGTGTGTGTGTGTGTGTGTGTGTGTGTGTGTGTGTGTGTGTGTGTGTGTGTGTGTGTGTGTGTGTGTGTGTGTGTGTGTGTGTGTGTGTGTGTGTGTGTGTGTGTGTGTGTGTGTGTGTGTGTGTGTGTGTGTGTGTGTGTGTGTGTGTGTGTGTGTGTGTGTGTGTGTGTGTGCATACACAACACCACAACATCTCTCATACAGCGAAAAGGTTTAAGAACAATGTGAATGACATCTACTTTTGTTTCCAATTACAGAGTGATGTACCAGGGTGACCTCATAGTTGTTCTGAATGGCTCGGGTGTATTGGTTTAAAAGATATATCAACCCATGTTGCAATGATGGGTTGCAAAACGGTATGAAGGAGTTTTTGTAAATGGTTAATGTTACTCCATATATCTATTCCACAGGAGGATGGTGGCACCTTAATTGGGGAGGACGGGCTCGTGGTAATGGCTGGAGCGGAATAGGTGTAATGGTATCAACTACATCAAACACATGGTTTCTATGTGTTTGATGCCATTCTGTTCACTCCGTTTCAGCCATTATTATAAGCCGTCCTCCCCTCAGCAGCCTCCTGTGATCGATTCGTATTGTTACCTATTCGATTCTAGTCTAGAGACAGCATGTCCACTTACTTGGTCTGGTTCATGGTTTCAAATGATCCATAGCAAAGCTCACACATAGTGAAATGTCTTATAATAAAGTCTAATGTGAATGAACATACTGTACATTGTTTATTCATTGTGAATCCGACGTGGGATCGGCCGTTATATTAACACAACACATATTTAATTAAACAGGTGGAGATGGACGCCCATCTATCACCTGTGATATTGAGCTTATGTAACAACCATTAGCCATGCAAGGACACAGGCAGCTATCCATGACTCTGAACGTGTGAGTGAGACCATTAGCAACTGATATAAGGGGTCTGGAAAAAATGCAAATGTTGAATAGAAATCAACATAATTAAATAGTAACTGTGAGTGACAGACGTAGTTTGCATACAGATCATTCAAGAAGAAGAACCGGTCCATCATAATCCAGTATCTTATTTTTAGTCTGTGTGTGTGTGTGAGGCACTCCCTGTGCATCCTGGGTAATTCATTTCTCCTAAGGGTTTGTCATATCATGTCACGTTCGTTGTATAAAGGATTGGACCAAGGTGCAGCGTAGTATGCGTACATAGTTGTTTATTCTAATAAACACCGACAAAATAACAAAATCCAACAGAACGTGAAGTTTAAGAGGCTACACATACAACAAGCCAAACAGTAATAGAAACAAGATCCCACAACATAGGTAGGCAAAATGGCTGCCTAAGTATGATCCCCAATCAGAGACAACGATCGACAGCTGCCTCTGATTGGGAACCACACCCGGCCAACATAGAAATAGATAAACTAGATATGTCAACATTCACACCCTGACCAAACTAACTAGAGAATAACAGGTTCTCAAGGTCAGGGCGTGACATATCAGGAAGTAGAGGAGTTATTTATACTGACAGCTATGGCAGAGAGACAGAGAAATATGTTATTATCAGCTGTGGAGTTCAAACAATACTGGTTGTTTTCCAAAGGGGTCTGGGATTGAATTTCAACTGACCAGGGTGATGTGTGTGTGTGTGTGCGTGCGTGCTACTCAAACAGTATACTTAGAATGAGTTAACCATAAAGAAACAGCATAGAAAAGAGATTGACTCAGTTGTCCCACACCACCTTGAACAGGTATGGTTTGAATGGAAATAGTCCAGATATTGAACCTATTTGGGTTGCTAAGCATACTAGGAGGAGCTCCCTCAAGTTTGTAACAAGGCTTCCTGGCAGCTATGACATTATTTTTACTCTGTACACAAACAGCCTTGGGGGCGTCGGAGGCTTTTCACAACCAAAGAGGAGCTCCTTCACCACATTTGAAGGAACAGGAGAGAGAGTCTTTGCCTGAGAGTTTATGTTATCGATGCGTTAATTTGGCTTATATTTTCAGGAACAATGTGCCCCGAAAATTTGCCAGCCTCCGTTCGGCGGAGGTGACGAAAGATGAATAATGCATGAAATGTATCTCCTGGCGTTAATCATGAGATTGCATGCACACCCCTCCGCACCACTCCACCCCCCCAACCCCCAACCCTCCTCTCCCCAGCTCCAAGCAGCCGTCCTAGCAGAGAGGAGGTGAGAGAGAGAGAGAGAGAGAAGTCAACGTTATTCTCCATGCTCAATTCAGTTCTGCTCGTTTAAGAAAAAGTATCGCAATGGGGCACCGAACGTTCCCCCTGATGCTTGATTTACCTTTGATGCTGTGTTTTTTCCTTGACAGCCTTGCAAATGTGGAAAATATGAGCTGAGACGTCAAAATATTAGACAGAAATACTGTGTGTGTGTCTGTGTGTGTGTGTGTATGTGTGTGTGTGTGTGTGTATACAAGATAGAGAGGTAAGGGTAGAGAGAAAAAGAGAAAGAGTGTGTGCTGCTGCATTTTACATGCAAGGCATACCTCTAACAGGGATCTGTGTCTCCAGGATCGGACGTTGCTGATGAGCTGATAAGGCCTCTCAAATGGACGGCTAAGAGAAGTAATTACTCTCCATTTAACACAATCTACCCTGCTCCTGTTGGATTTGTTTTTAACAATTCCAGATAACACCTCTGTTTCCCCTCTAAAAACCAATACCGGAGATCCATGTTAAGATCTCAATCCATCAGAACCTTTAAAGACAGAACGGCACTCCTGTGATATTAATTAAGCAGATTTTCACTGAGAGAGGATACAGGCCTGAGTGGGTTGTCTATAACCCTTGTGAACACAAAGCAGCACTGTAGGGAAATGTCGAGCCTCCGTCATTATCTAGTGGCAAGAAGGGGCCTCAGTCAAAGTGTCATCAATAACCCCATCTCATACGAGGAGGGAGGAGAGGAGAGCTCTAAAAATAGACCTTAGTTTCTGGAGGAAGCTAATCAATTAAAGTGGCATGTCAAACAGAAGGACCTCAGTTGTGAGGAGGTCGATGGATGGGCTGAATGACCTTAAAACACACAAATGGTGCTGTTCAAAGGAAAGTATATTTAGCAGTAGTATCCCACATATACAGTAGCAATAACGTGATCCATGCTATCTGCCTAGTCAAGCATTACTACTATTACAACTACTACAACTACAACATAAACTACTACTACTACTACTACAACTACTAGTACAAGTAAACAATAACTAAATAACAACTACTACTACTACTACTACCACTACAACTAAACTACTACTACTACTACTACTACTACTACTACCACTACAACTAAACTACTACTACTACTACTACCACTACAACTAAACTACTACTACTACTACTGCTACTAAACTACTACTACTACTACTACTACCACCACCACCACTGCTACCACTAGTCTGAGTGTTTTCTTCAGGCAGGAGAGCTGTCCCACTGTGCAGAATCAGACAGGGTTGTTCTGCCCAGGGTGGAACCTGATCACTCAGACACAGAGGGAGAGGAAGAAGGGAGCATCAGCAGTCAGACCACTGATTCACAACCCAGCAACAAGGACGACAGCTGGGATGGAAAAATTCACCCACCGTACCGTCATCCTCACTCCCTCTCTCTCCCTCCCCATCTCTCTCTCTACGTCACCGACTACCTCTCTCTCTCTCTCTCTCTCTGTCTCTCTGTCCCTCCCTTCCTCATCCCCTTGCTTTCACTCTAGTTCACCTCCCTGCCCCCTCTGTCTTTCTTCTGTTTTTGTGCAGCTGGCTGACATACATACACTGGCTATAGCTACACCTGAGTGGGGGTTTACCAGTGGACTCTGAGTAGAAAGACACTACAAAGACAGAAGCATTAAAAATGAACGATGAGCAAGGTAAGGCAATAGGGCCATGATGTCGCTTTTCTCCGTGCACATCTGTGTGACACAGAGGGGAAATTAACCACTGGCTGGAGTCCAGCGACTGTCTGTCTGAATCCCTGGGGAAGGTCGGTCCCCACACGGGGCGCCAAGTCCACATGGCAGCGCTGCGAGCCTGGACGTTAACACACAGGCCCAGTTCTCTGGCTTCAGCCAGCATGCTACCACAAACAAGGGCGTGAAATATTACCCCATTCACCTCCACTGCACAGGGACAGCAGTAGGGATAGAGGGAGGGAAGGAGAGGGAGAGAGAAAGAGAGGGACAGATAGAGAGAGAGAGGGGGGGGCAGAGAGAGAGAGAGAGAGAGAGAGAGAGAGAGAGAGAGAGAGAGAGGGCGGGGGGGGACAGAGGAGAGAGAGAGAGGGAGGGAAAAAGACAGGAAGCGAGGAGGGAGGAGGGAGAGTGAACGGATAGATGCCCCTGCTCCACAGCAGCGTTGAGCTGAACAAACACAGTGACACGTGCTTGCCTGCCTCAGTTGCCCTGACCATGTTATTAACACACCACTGGAACACACTTAACTAATACCTATTCAAATATGCTAATTCCAACATACAAATGACCCTGGTTGGCTACCCCATGTTGTCTCAGTTAGGGGACATGTGTAGATGGGATAAAGCCCAGAGAGAGGGGTGTGGTGCTGGTAGTGGGTGATAACCAGGCCGGGGGCGAGACGTTTACCCCTCTGGAATCTTGTGATGATATTCATTGGTTAGAGGAATTCCGTGCGGCTGCTATCTACAATGGTTCAATGCGCGTTCCCACCGACCATATCACCAAAGCTTAGGGCGACGGATCAAAGCATCTTTCATATATTAGGGCAGATATAAATAATATGTTTTCGTATACTGTTGCCTTTTGTTTCACACAGAGTCACCATGTTCACACTGATCCAAATTCACAGCTGTCAAATACACTCTATTGATTTTAATGGAAGATATAAGACACGCTAAAGATTCAAACAACCCACACATTGAATGAGTGAAAACGTTTTTAGAGTACTGGTAGGCTTTAACTGGCTCTTTAAATCAGACTCATATGGCGCTGTGGCTTGCATGTGTGGTAGGTAGGTAGTTTGTAAAAATATGCATTAAAATCAATAAGGTGAATCAACAAAGCGATGCTGAGTCATACATCACCTTTAATACAGAGAGCAAGGTTTAATTACATTGATTGGGACTGTGAAATGAGGCATTTGTGTGTGTGTGTGTGTGTGTGTGTGCGCGCGCGTACGCGTGTGTGTGTGTCTTCTATCATCCTGGGTTGGGCTCTGGACTTACACACTAACATGTGGAAAGCATGTGGCTGACTTCTTCCTGATAAAACATGCTTCATCCATTGCCCAGAGAAGCGAAAAAGCTCTGTATCGAACACATAATCTCACTGTGGGTAAATCTCTTAGCCAAATATCATACCAGAAGCTGAAGCCATTACGTAATGTTTGGTTGGCCTCTTGTGCTGTAGCAAACATATCCCAGACATGAATCTAACGTTCAGGAACAAGGGATTCTCTTAATTCTCAGGATTAAAACATTAACTGACGTAGCTTCCAGTTTCTATGTCAGGGGGTCAAAACCTAATCTGAGGGGTAGCAGCGGAAGCTCCAGCACTGGAAAAATATTAGCTGATACTGCCACTCTAAGAATAGATTTGTGAAATGCATTATGTTATCTTATTAAAAGGTAGAATGCATTATGGCTTGCTCTATATGACCCATTTTAGTGAAGCAGCTTCAGGTCAATCAATTACGCACGCACACACACATGCACACACGCACACACACACGCACACACACTCAGTTCAGCCTACTGACATGTGGTGAGTGTGTTTCTCTTCAGCACCTCTCTCACTGTCACCTAGTAGTCCACTGACTGGCTGTCACCCTGTAGAGAAGGTGGTGCTGAAATCTCTCACCTCTCTGATATGCAGCTGAACTGATTGGCGCTGTCCGGGAGAGGAGAGGTGCTGAAACCTCCAGCACTGCTGTGTCTGAGCAGGTAGCGCTGTCCGATGATATAGGTGCTAAAACTCCCATCACCACTGTGCCTGAACCAAAGGGAGCTGTCCGGAGAGAGGGGGTGCTGAACTTAACTGGCTGCTGGCTGTTGGCTGCAGGGAGCTGTTTGGCCATGCTGCTTGGGTGTTTCTAAATGAGCCCAGCTCCCGGCAGGCAGGCGCCTTCACGCCTTGTTTGCTTTGGAACGGTCATGTGACAGCATCATCTGCACCGGAGGGACGCTGGCAGCCTGAGCTGGATATGAATATGACTGGGGTCCTTGTATTAGAACATTCTGATTTGACATTTAAAAAAATATATATATATATATAACTTGCATTTTGCACAACCTATAACTTTTTAAATATTTGACACAGAACCCAGGAGTAAGATGATGCAAAATAAGGAGACCATCACCACACCACCACCAAATTAATGCCCAATTCTCAAACTACTATTAGTTACCCCAATCATTTCACTTATTGAAAACCACACAATCAATCTCTATTCATATCCAATTCCATTCTAAAAATAAAGTAGGCTATTCTGTGAATAAAGCTTCTGATCACTGCTTCATGAGAGACAAACCACCAATGTGACCGCAGACAACATCCTGGGCATTTGGCGAGGTTGAGTTCTGTTCTCCATCTCCCTGCAGTAAGGAAGGATAGACAATCAGAGTGGGCGTTGAGGTGGTGAGTCACGGAGAAAGGACAGAGTCCAGCAGAGTGGAAAGTAAGAGGCCCTGGCTGTCGCTCAGAGCGAAACACATAGTAACCAGGGAGAGTAGTACACGGGTCAGAGCACACGCACACACAAACACACACGTCTAGTGTATAAACATGCCTCTTCCGTGACACTCTCTCTGATTCACCTTGTTTCTTCCTCCCTTCTCTCCCCTTCTCTAGAATTATATTTCTCTCTTTCTCTCCCTCCCGTTCTCGATCACCCTGGTTTTTATATTTATATATACTCTTCTGCCACCACTAAATAACCCAGAAACACCCCCAACGTCACTACAAGGTTGCATGAAGTTCACACGCTGCTCCTACTTTACCCTTTGCTTGTCAGAGGCAAACATATTTACTTAACTGGAAGAGCTGCTAGATAAACAAAAACACTGTATGAACTGAGTGAGAGCACCAGAGAGAAGCTCATTAGTTATTGATGCAAAGACACGAACACACACGCGCACACACTAACACACATGCGCACACACACAGCCTGTGTCTATCTGTTTACTTCTCAGCCTTGAGACTATGGCCTGAGTCCTGATCTCATTGTAGTGCTCATACACTCTGAAACAAAAATTCAGGTCAAAATCCATTGAGGAAAGTTCCACACAAACCAAGGAATACCTATCTATTGTATAAAACAGTAAGTGTCCACCAGTCTAAATATTGTCCCATTCTATATGAACCAGATGAGAGCTGAATATCTCAATTTTAAATGTATATGAATATGAACAGTAACAATAACCCTGAACAAGACTAGACTGTGGAGCCATGGTCCATTGTTCAGCCTACCTTGACCACTGTTGGAAGTGCAAATTCATTTTCCAAAGGCCATATTGTTACAGTGGATGTGATTGGCTGCCAGGACAGATAAAAAAAGACCTGGCGCAATGAGGTGAAATGAAATTGAAATCCGCCAGGATTGATTCATGTGTAAAAAAAGAACTGGCCGTGCATTGGCTTTCATGGATTACGCCGGCTGTGGACAATGGAATCAAATGGAGAGGAGCCGTTTGAAGCTCCACAATAAGCCAACCTTCTGCTCTTTCATGTTTCTAAATGAGGGAACAACTGTGAATGTTAATCGCCGTTCCACTGGATCTTTGCTCTGGGTTTTACCTATTTCTAGTAGAGGGAAAATCTGGGTTTTACTTAGATATAGTAGAGGGAAGATCTGGGTTTTACCTATTTATAGTAGAGGGAAGATCTGGGTTTTACCTATTTATAGTAGAGGGAAGATCTGGGTTTTACCTATTTATAGTAGAGGGAAGATCTGGGTTTTACCTATTTCTAGTAGAGGGAAGATCTGGGTTTTACCTATTTATAGTAGAGGGAAGATCTGGGTTTTACCTATTTATAG